>NC_133370.1:50409442-50578272 GCF_049309525.1 Garra rufa | reverse complement strand
TAATGGGAAGGTTAAATTCTGTCATATGATCAGACTCAGACATATTAGACAGATATTAAATAAGTATAATCTTCACAGATTGTGAAGGCTTTTATTTAATTAAATACATCCAAAAGGACACACACACGCACGCACGCACGCACGCACGCACACACACACACACACACACACACACACACACACACGTTGGGTTTACATTCCATAGGCGTAATGGTTTTTATACTGTACAAACCGTATTTTCTATCGCCCTACACCTACCCTACACCTAAACCTAGCCCTCACAGGAGATTGTGCACACTTTTACTTCCTCAAAAAAACTCATTGTGCATGATTTATAAGCATGTTTCCTCATGGGGACCTCAGAAATGTCCCCACAAGGTCAAAATCTACTGGTATTCCTAAATGTCCCCACAACGTGATGAATACCAGGTACACACACACACACACACACACACACACACACACACACACACACACACACACACACACACACACACACACACACATATATATTACTGGTTACAATTTATTACACAAAAATCTTGATTTATCGTCATTCTTTGAGTCAAGGATGAAAACGATGCAACTGAAATCATGTAGGTCATAAATTTATAAAGTCTAAATGCATTTCGTTTCCGAATGGCAACAGTGGTTTACATTCTTCACGTGTCTGTTTTCCTTAAGCTCAGCGCGTGAGAGGCGCGCTCCTCTGAGATCCTCGCTCTTGTCAATAAGAAGAATTATGGAGGCGCGCATCGCGCAGGCGTGATCCAGTCTGAGCCGCGCGAGCTCGAGGCCAGTCGCTCGTGTAGCGCGTCTCCTTCCGACTCGTCGGCTCTACCTCTCCCGCCGGACATGCCCGCCGGCCACCGGCGACCTTCCGCGCCTCTGCCGCACCTGTGGACCGAGCGTCTGTCCGGCGCCGCGTGAATGGCCCTCCCGCCATGGACGAAATGCCGTTCCAGAAAGTCAAGACCCGGCGCAGGAGGAGCCACTGCCCGCCCGGGGTCATCGCCTGCGAGGACGAGTTCGACTGCAAGGAGCTCGAGTCGCTCTTCCACAACTACAACCTGAAGCTCGACCAGACGTGCACGCTGAAGGCGCTATCCGTGCTTATCCTGCTGTCATCCAGCCTCAGCCTGCTGGAGCTGCTGCTGTCCGGCGCCAGCCTCACCATCGGCAAGGGCTCGTACCCGGTGCACTTCGTCGTCTTCATCTCGCTTTTCATCGTCACCAACGTCAAGTACCTGCAGGTGAGCCAGCTGCAGCAGATCGCCCACCTGAGCCTGCTCTTCTGTTTCACCTTCTCGGTGCTGTGCTGTCCGTTCCCGCACGTGTCGGGCGCTGCGGGTCCGGAGCAGGGCGTGTGGCAGCTGCTGCTGCTGACGTTCGTGGCGTACGCGCTGCTGCCCGTGAGGACGCTGCTGGCGGTGCTGTTCGGGCTGCTGGTCTCTCTCTCGCACACCATCGTCACGGCGACGTCGGTGACAGCCAAGACGCAGCGGCTGTGGAGAGCGGTGAGTTCAGCACTGGACAGCGACCAGACAGATCACATATTATTTACAGACACCGGGTTACTTCCCCCTGAGAATGCCTTCAAAACTGTGTGATGTTTTACCATTCCGTGTCTGTTTGGACACGAAGAATCGTTACTTACTAGAAAACAGTCATAGCGTGATATATATATATATATATATATATATATATATATATATATATATATATATATATATATTTTTTTTTTTTTCTTCTTTAAACTAAAAGCTCATATTTGGTCAGCAACTTCTCATTAATGATGGAATGTAAATGTAATGATGGAATTTTTTATTATTGATACAAAAAAAAGAGAAATTCTCAGACATTTTAGATTAGGCACATGAACCACACACATTATTATTATTATTATTATTTTTATTTTTTTGCATCAAACAACATCAAACCAACAAAAATATTACTCTGAAAAGTATTTTTTTACTTGCTCATCAATAGGCCAGATATTCATGTTTGTAATCAAAATTCAGTTCCAAAAGTGTGTAAGATATTTAACACTAGATATTTGATTTTGACACTAATATAACTTCATAGATCATTTTAACAAATAGTTTTTTAAGGTGCTTACATATATACACGACAAAATGACCCAAACATGTAAGATGTTTTCCAGTTCAGCACTGGACGGCAGATCACATATTGATCTTTGATTTATGTTTGGACACAAATAATCGTTACTTACTAGAAAACAGTCATGGCATGATATTTTTCAAACTAAAAGCTCATATTTGGTCAGTAACTTGTTGCCTATTGATTAAGAGGAATTATCTGACATTTTATATTAGGCTACACATGAACCACACACACATTATTTAACTTCTTTTTTTTTTCAACAAACAACATTAAACCAGCAAAAATATTACTCTCATTAATGTTCAAGAAAAGTCTTTTTTACTTGCATAATCTTTCGCTTTCAGACAAAAAATGATCAGTTTTTCATGCTGCAGCTGCTCATCCAAAGGCCACATATTCATGTTTATAATCAACATTTATTTCCAAAAGTTTGTGAGTTATGGGCAAAAGGTTAAATCATTTTACAAAAAGTATTTTTGAGGTACATACATACATACACAGGACAAAATGACCCAAACATGTAAGATGTTTTTAAATGGTTATTTAAAAAGGCATATTTGAGAACATTTGCACATTTGTCACTAGTAAAATGACTTTAATTGTTTATCTTGAGCAGATGTTACTACATGAATTATAATTCAGATTAATCAGCACAACTAATAAGATTAAAATTATGAGATCTGAACAACAGAAAGTGAAAAATCTCTAAAGAATAGGACATTACATGTCATGAATGCTTTCCAGGATCTTTACAAATCATCCAAAACGTTTGTGTGTCATTTGGTGTGCTCTGTTTTCTAAAACGCATTTGATCCAATGAGGAACCTCAGGTTAACACTTATACATTTACTTTTTGAAGTTGTTAAACAAAGACTACTAGAGTATATCTTCCAAAAATTCATGTGACATTTCTGAGTTAAAAAACTGAATCAAAGTAGATTCCTCACCAGGATTTTTCATTGTACTTCCATTGTGAGAAGTGTTTAGGAACGAGATACCTTATTCAGTATTTTACATTAAGCTGTGTTTGTTTGGTCGTGGTCAGACTGATTTTACAGGGAAGGGAAGGAACAGGTCAGTTTAAGATAAGTGTTTAACGCTGAGCCATAGATCAGATTCAGCTCAAGTACAGTTGCTGACATTAAGAATACAGCTTTAGCAGTGCTTTTACATTTTACTATCAAGTAACTCAACACTGAGTTGAGTTGCAGTAAGACACACAAAATACATGCAAGAGAAGTAAGCATGCTGCATGTTCATATGGATGATGTTCACAGACGTTCTCCTGCTCCGTCCAGAGTGTGTTTGAGGTCCAGAGCCGCTCCAGAGACCTGCTCTATGTAGGACGCCTCTGATCAGAGACCAGACACACTTCTGAAGCTATTTTAGCACAGAAATGAACAAGATGCTCCATACAGATAATTCAGACAGGACTCTCAGAGTTAGTGACCAGCACTGGTGAAGATCATGTGATCCATCAACCTAAATACATTCATTTATACTGACAAAACTGTTTTGATGGGTAAAAATAAGCAGAAATAGCTCTTCAAGGTCACAGTCGCAGGTCATGTCTTTTTCCATTGTTTGTGTGTTTAGATGCTTTATTCACTGTAGTCTGAATCACACTCTGCACACGCTCAGATTGACCATTCTGAAATGTTTTAGAGCAGTTTATAACAGACGAACAAATGTGAACATAATGTGTGCTAAGTTGTGGTCAGCAAAATGCATTAATTTGGGAATTTCACATGAGGGCAAAATATTTCCACACACTGACTTTTGAGTTTAGTTGGCCATATACATTTGGTGCACTGACTAATAGAAATCTGTTTCATACATCGCTACACTGTTTACAGTAACACTTTTGTTTAGGGAGCAATTCTTACTATTAACAAGTTGCTTAGTAGCATACATGTATTACTAGCATATTAGCTGTTTATTGGCTGATATTTTAATGCCTTATACTGCATAAACATATTTTAAATCCCTTAAAAGAGAAGTTCACTTCCAGAAAAAAAATAAAATAAATACAGATAGTTTACTCACCCCTTTGTCATCTAAGATGTTCAGGTCTTTCTTTCTACAGTCATAAAGACATTTTTTTGAGGACAACATTTCAGGATTTCTCTCCATATAGTGACCTGACCCCTGATCTGCAAGAGGAGAATGGCTCAAAATGCGTTTGGCAGCTGTGCAGGACTTGTATATGACAATTCCAAAGACGAAATGCTCTATTGGCCAAAAAAAAGGAGGCCCAACACCATACTAACTGTGGTCTAAAACCAGGTGTTTCAGTTTCATTGTCCAACCCCTGTATATATAGTTTAAATGCAGCTTCAAAGGGCTTTAAACGATCCCAGCCGAGGTATAAGGGTCTTATCTAGTGAAATGATCAGTTAATAAAAAAAAAAAAAAAAAAAAAAAAAAAAATGCAATTTATATATTATATAATTTTTTTTTAACCTCAAATGCTCGTCTTGTCTAGCTCTGTGTAAACTCTATATATTAAGGTTCAAGACAGTCAGGGTATGTGGAAAAACTCCCATCTCATTTTCTTCTCCAATTTCAAAATAGTCCTACATCGCTGTTTTATTTATTGCCTTTTTGGTAATATTGTAAAGTGTTTGATCTTCTTTGCATGTACACTTTGTAAACACTGGGTCGGTACTTCTGCAGCGAAGTAGGATGATTTTGAAGTTGGAGGAGAAAATGAGATGGGAGTTTTTTGACATACCCTAACTGTCTTGAACCGGAGTGAACAGAGTACACGCAGAGCTAGACAAGATGAGCATTTGAGCTTAAAAAAGTGTATAAATTGTTAATTTTTTAAGAAAATAACCATGTTTTTCATTATATTGGACCTTTCTTCCTTGGCTGGGATTGTTAAGAGTCCTTTGAAGCTGCATTTAAACTGCATTTTTGAAATTTAAACTTGTGGGCACCATAGAAGTCCACTATATGGAGAACATTCCTGAAATGTCTTCCTCAAAAAACATAATTTCGTTATGACTGAAAAAAAAAAGACATGAACATCTTGGATGACAAGGGGGTGAGTACAGTATCTGTAAAGTTTTGTTCTGAAAGTCTACTTTAATCCACCCCATACCTTAATTTAACAACTACCTTACTAATTATTATTAAGCAGCAAAATAAAGAATTTACTACTGCAATAAATTGTAGTTAATAGTTAATAGTGAGAACTGGTCCCCAAACTAAAACATGACCCTATTCATAATAAGCAATACCTTTTTGCCTGCCCAATAGTCTCTCATGTGAGCATGTTTAGATTGACTTACAGGCGTTTGGCTCTTCTCTCAGATCAGATAAATCACTGTTAATAGTTTTTTTTTTCTTTTTTTTTGTTGAATTAGAGCAGGTTGAGTATATGGGACTAAGCACTTGTAGTGTGTTGACAAATCGTCATGCGTGCTGTACACTTGCATGATGCATGCTTCTGTTCTTATCCCGATGCCTTCACAAAAATCACAGAAACACACTGCACTTTTGCTGTAAGTGATCGTTCACACAAAATGTGTTTTTCTTAGAAAAACATGAAACAAAAGCCAGTGTAATGGGGAAAAAGTGACATCTCAAGAGGTGTTTTTTTTTGGTTTAAGTTGAAGTTCTTTTAATTTGAGCACCATGTTTTTAGAATGTTTGGTTATGTGTGAGACGTGAGACATGAGTGCAACGGTCAAAGATGTTCATCTGGAACATGTTTACATAGAAAATCAGAGGAAAAGCAGCACAGTGGAATAGTTGAATATGATCATGTGAAGACACACAGTTCTCTCTCCTGTTGTTCTGTATGTAAAGGAGTGAGTTTCCAGCATGTGAGAGAGAGTAAGGCCGGCTAAATAAAGGCTCTGCGTGAGCGCGTGTCCTCTGACGAATCTAATCCAATAAAGAGCAGATAGCCTCACGTCCCTGAACTGTCCGACCTGCGGCGACACAAAACCAGCTCTGACCTCACTGAAGAGGACAAACACATGTCAGAAGAGTGACTAGACAAACCACATGTTGAGCTCCATTAACGCAAGCAAAATGCTGTTGTGTTTGTGCTTTTCAGCTGGTTGCGAACACGCTGCTCTTCACCAGTGTCAATCTGTCGGGTCTGTTTGTTCGGATCCTGACGGAGAGAGCGCAGCGAAAAGCCTTCCTACAGGCCCGAAACTGCATCGAGGAGAGACTGCGCATGGAGGACGAGAACGAGAAACAGGTCACAATCATAAGATATATACATAAGAGAAACACAATCAAAAATTTCATTGGAAAATCATAGAATTACACTCTAAAAAATTTGTGCTTCCATAAAAACGTGCAGTAGTTTGAATCAATCTTTTTGAGTTATGACAACTTAAAATTATGTTCAAGCAACAAACTGCAATGAAAAATCTGTAGCATGAACACATTTTTCAGTTAATTACTTAGACTTAAGTTGATTTTCATTTCAGTCATTTTTTCATTTCATCTTCATTATTTAGTTCATAACTCAGAATGATGTTGTTCTGTGTGATGGCATTGGAACTAATTAATCTGACTTAGTTCCAGTGTTGGGGGTAATGCATTACAAGTAACGCGAGTTACGTAATAAGTTTACTTTTTTCAAGTAACTAGTAAAGTAATGCAATACTTTTTGCATTTACAAGAAAATGTCTGAGTTACTTTTTCAAAAAAGTAACTGGTGTCAAGTTACTAATGCCAGTTACTTTTTGTTTCTTTTTTGTATTTAATCCCATTTAAATAACCAATGTCTTTGCTGCTGACCTTTGTTCATCCAGTTCAACCATACTAATAAGCAAAACTTACTTTAGATTAACTAACATTTGTGCTTAATTTTTCTCATTGCTGTACTGTGCTGAGTGTTGAACAGTTCTACTGTACAGACGTGAATTTACGTTTTAGTTCAGCCTTAGGATAATTCATTTCACTTTTTGGTGTGAAAGGGCTTTTACATATTAAAAACAAACAAGCAAGCCTACCCAGATTTAAAAAGTAACGCAACAGTAATGCAAAAGAAATGGAATTGAATTACTTTCCGTAAAAAGTAACTAAGTAACATAATTTTTTAGTAAGTACTGCAATATTGTAATGCATTACTTTAAAAAGTAACTTTCCCCAACACTGCCTGGTTTTGTTAAACTGTCCAACAAAGCAGCATTAAACACTAGCAGGTCTTTCCTTTCACTAAATAATATATCAAATAATGTAATTTCAATATTTATTCTCCTTATCCAGTCCTAATGCAAAGCTTGCTGGAAAATGAACTGCCTGATTTCCTGAGTCATCAAGACAATTTCATTAAGTTAAATTAAAGTAACTTTATTATTACTTTTATTATTATTATTGTTGTTGTTGTTATTAAAACCAATTTAGGCAGAAATTTGAGTTTGAATTACACACAATACTAAGTTAACGTAATGATCAACCTTTTAATTAAATTAGCAAATTAGAATTTGTAAACTAGCAACCATGCATTTAGCTAAATACAGACAACAGGTCCCCTGAATATTATTGAATGTATAATATTCCTTTTATTTCATGAGAAAGGTTTGATTTGATGTTGTTGCTGTCTCATGTGTCTGATGATGATGAAGATGATGATGATGAAGATGATGATTGCTTGTGTGCAGGAGCGTCTGCTGATGAGTCTACTGCCCAGAAATGTGGCCATGGAGATGAAGGAGGACTTCCTGAAACCTCCAGAGAGGATCTTCCACAAGATTTACATCCAGCGGCACGACAATGTCAGGTAACACAGACTATTACGCTGCATCTTGATGGTTTCTGTAAATGTGAAACAAACACAGACCACTGTGGACTGAGTTGAATACTGTAATGATCACGGATGCTGTTTGAGCAGGAATCTTGATCAGGAGTGTTTCCTGAATTTTGCTCTTTCTCTTACTTAGATTTTTTCTCTTGTTTCCAACTAAAATATCTAAAAATTCTTAAATCAAGAAGGATTTTCTAGACCAGTAAAAAAGATGGTCTCTTCAAAATGAAGTGAGTTTTTGCTTAGAGCAAGCACAAAAATCTGCCAATGGGGTAAGCAAAAAAATAAATAATCTTATCTTATTTCAAACAGAAAACAACATTATTTTTAATAATTGGCATTTTTTTGGCTTGTTTCAAGCAAAAACACACTTAATTTTGACTATTTTTTTCTGAAAACAAGACAATAATTTTTACTCATCTAGAAAATCCTTCTTGATTAATTTTCTGATATTTGACTGGAAACAAGACAAAAAATCTGAGTAAGAAAATCATTTTTTGCAGTACAAGTAGTAAATCTATAAACCTCTTTGATCTCCAAACAAATCATTAATTTACAAATCACTAAATGCAAAGTCAAACAGGTGCATTTTTACATTCTATATTTGAATTATTCTGATTTTCTTAATTTTTCTCGTGTTTCTTTTTTTTATGTCAGGTCAAGTCACATTTATTTCTAAAGTGCTTTATATAGTAGAGGTTGTTTCAAAGCAGCGTTACAGTGATAAACAGTAAAATAACAGAATCAGAAAATAACAGAGAAGATGATGCTTATTTAAGAAAACACCACAACATTAAGTGGTTCAAAACTTGTCTGTTTTGTTTGTCCGGCTGCGTCTCTTTTACTCGTCAGCTCTAGAATGTTTGTAGCTGTCCTCTTTGTTTTCCATTGTGTCTTTAGTGTTTTCTAGTTGATTCAGTCAGTTTTTAGCCTTTGTTTTTTGGTTGATCTTGTCTGGTCTTGCTCTGGATTGCATCATTAGACTTGGTGCTTGAGTCTTAAACTACAGCTCAGACTGAGTTTGATCTGGTTGAGTCTGCATGTTACTGGATTATTATATCTATCAGGAATACTGAATCATAGGAGTATTGAGTGGACATGTGATAGTGAATGCTACTGTACTGCAGAACACAAGACATTATGAACTAAACCCAAGACCACTGACGTCAATTCAAACATTCAGTGAACTGACTTGAGTTTGTTTGCTTTCAAACACTGAACTGTTGGACCTTTAGCCAACATGAAATCTGATCGGTATATTGGTTTCACTGCAATGATAGTTGCTTTTTTGAACTATTGGTTATCAGGAAAAATCGTTGCTGATAGTTTCCTTTATTCTTCAGGGTTTCTCAGGAGCTGCATGAGCGTTTAACAGTCAGCAGACTCAGTAGTTAAGCATATCTGGTTTGCTTATTTGCTTTTGTCTTTACAAAGCAGTCATGGTCAAGTCATTGTCAATTTTTAATGAAGTTTTAATGAATTTTTAATGTGTATTTTCAGCACATTATTCATTCTAAAACTGGCTTTCCCATCTTAGTTATCAGTATTGGTAAAATCCTCTATTGTCTAATGTCTGTTTACTACTTTTTGAGTTATGACAACTTGAAATTATGTTCAAGCAACAAACTGCAGCAAATTAGAGTTAGAACTTAATCCGTAGCATAAGCACATTTTTCAATTAATTACTAAAAATTATGTTGATTCATAGTTTATCTTCAATATTTAGTTCATAACATAGAATTATGTTGTTCTGAGTGATGGCATTGGAACTAATTAATCTGACTTAGTTGTTTACTACAGTACATGATCTGCCCTTTGAATGATGTTGATCTACGGAAATACATTACTGTCTTCATTATCACTCAACAAACTTGCTCTGCTGCTAAAACAACTGGACTGTTCATTTGACTTTTAGAGACTGCAGGTTTGTGTCTCGTGATAAAAAGCGCAGAAGTGAGAATTAGGTTTGAAATTATGTTGATGGGCCAGTTTTTCAATATTTTATCATTGACTGTGTGTGTATGAGTAAATGATCAAGTGATCAGCGCAGGTTTGTCCTGTGTTGTGTGCTGTGTGTGTATTCTGGTATTCCCTATGTTATGGGGACCAAATGTCCCCACAAGTATATTTACATTTACATTAATCATTTAGCAGATGCTTTTATCCAAAGTGACTTGGAAACAATGGAAACAATCAAAATCAACAAAAGAGCAATGCTACTGTATGTAAGTGCTATGACAAGTCTCAGATTAGTTTAACGCAGTGTACATAGCAAGGTTTTTTTTTAATATATTGTAAATAATAAGAAAATGGATAGAATAGAAAAAGAATAGAGCAAGCTAATGTTTTTTTTTAAATTGTATAATAAATAAAAAAAGATAGAAAAGATAAAAGATATAAAAAGAATAGAACAGGTAAAAAAATAGAAATAGAATAGAGGGTCCAATAAAGACAGAAGAGATGTGTTTATGTGTTGATGTGTTGTGTTACATTTATTCATTTAGCAGAGGCTTTTATCCAAAGCGACTTACAATAGGGGAATACAACGAGCGATTCATCCTGAGGAGGCAGATCGAAATGGGAAGTGCTCAAAATACCATATATCAGGCATTGTTAGATGAGTACAGGCTAGAAAGGGAAGATTAAGAAAGAGAGGAGAACATGTTTTTTTTTTTTTTTTTTTTTTCTCAAATAGTGTCAAAAGAGATGGGTCTTCAGCAGTCGCTTGAAAACTGTCAAGGAGTCTGAAATCCGGATAGGGGTGGGAAGATCGTTCCACGAGGCAGGAACGGTGAACAAAAATGTTCTGGAAGTGATTTCATGTCTCTTTTGAAGATGGCTAAGGACTCAGCTGTTGGGATTGAGTTGGGCAGGTCATTCCATTCCAGGGAACATATGTGACCCTGGACCACAAAACCAGTCATAAGGTTAAATTTTACAAAACTGAGATGTATATATAATATGAAAGCTAAGTAAATAAGCTTTCTATTGGTGTATGGTTTGTTAGGATAGGACAATATTTGGTCGAGATACATCTATTTGAAAATCTGGAATCTGAGGGTGCAAAAAAATCAAAATCCTGAGAAAATCACCTTTAAAGTTGTCCAAATTAGGTTCTTAACAATGCATATTACTAATCAAAAATTACATTTGGATACATTTACAGTAGGAATTTTACAAAAAATCTTCATGGAACATGATCTTTACTTAATTTCCTAATGATTTTTGGCATAAAAGAAAAATCAATAATTTTGACCCATGCAATGTATTTTTGGCTATTGCTACAAACATACCCCAGCGACTTAAGACTGGTTTTGTGGTCCAGGGTCACATATGAGGTAAAAGTCAGTGAAAGTGATTTTGTGACTCTTTGGGATGCCACAATAATGTACTGTTGGCTTGCAGAACATAAGCTTCTAGAGGCAAATAATTAAGGTAAAGGGCAGAGCCAGTGGTGGTTTTGTAGACAAACATTAATGCCTTGAATTGTATGCGAGCAGCTATTGGTAGCCAGTGCAGATTGATGAAGAGAGGTGTGACCTGTGTTCTTTTCGGCTCGTTGAAAATGAATCTTGCAGCCGCATTCTGGGTTAATTGTAAAGGTTTGATAGAACTGGCTGGAGGAGAGCATTGCAATAGTCCAGCCTGGACAGAACAAGAGCTTGAACAATGAGTTGTGAAGCATGTTTCGAAGGAAAGGGCCTGATTTTCCAGGTGTTGAATACAGCAAATCTGCAGGACTAGGCAGTTTTAGCAATGTGGTCTGAAAAAGTCAGCTGATCATCAATCATAACTCCAAGGTTTCTGGCTGTTTTTAAAGCAGTTATGGTCGATGTGCCTAACTGAATGGCAAAATTGTGATGAAACAATGTGATGAAACAGTTTTTTTTAATCAGTGTTGAGATTTTATACCTCAATGTGTGTTGACCTGTTGCTTTGTTTGCGTTACACACATTCTACTAAATATAGAAAACTTTATTATGAATGAATGAATGCATGTATAATTATAATCTATGACAAAAATACAACTATAAACAAAACAATTATACAAATTATAAACAAGGTTAGTGGATAAATCAGTAGCAAAAGTTACTCTATAAAATCACGAGCGCACAATTTTATAAAATCTAAAATTAGTGAAAAAAATATTTAGTGGGGAACAAATAAAAGTGAATGTAGGACTAAATCTGGTGAAATTATATACATTATTCTTTGTATTGTTGAAATCTAAAAAAAAAACAAAACAAAAACAAGTATATATAAATATATATACTGTAAAAAAAAATTAAAAGCCATTTATTTTAAAAGTATAGCGCACTAAAAAGAGACATATGGTAGATAAGACAAACAAGAACGGCTATTAATAGTCTTAGAAATTTTGTGTTTTAAAATTGTGTTTGTGGCTGTTGTGGGGCTTAAACAATGGGTTTGATTGAAACACAAGCAGTTCTGTCTTGGGAAGGTTTAGTTGAAGGTAATGGTCCTTCATCCGGCAAAAAAATGTTTGTTAGACAAGCTGAGATGTATATAATGTATGCAATGTATGTAAGTGTAGAAATACAAGTAAATTTTGACCTTAATGAGAAAACACTCTTAAGAATCACAGAATTAAATGTTTTGAGAATCTAGAAATGGCTGTAGTTTTGTGTAAGGAGTGGGTTTAGGAGTAGGGTTAGGGTAAGAGGATAGAAAATACACTTTGAGGAGTAGAACGACCATTAGACCTGTGGAACGAGTCCATAATGATAGAAATACCAGTGTGTGTGTGAGATGTGTTACTGAGACTCTGGCAGCCTTCACCGTTCCTCAGATTAAACTTCTGTGGGATTTACTGTGACGGACACTAAAGAGTGTTGCATAACGCTCGCGCTGAGAGGGATCTGCTCCTGCTGAGGAGATATTTCTGGAGCAGATCAGAGACGCTCCTGCTGGAATATGGGACACTGCATTTAAGATGGGTGCTCTCCATCAGGTTCTTTACCTGTGATCAGAGCCGACTGATATCACTGAAAAACCATAACATACATGTATAAACGTTAACCTTGCAACCAATAAATGTATGCTTGATGTATAAAATTATTTATGGTTTATCTTCTCCCCCTGTTGGTCAGTTAGTTAGTATTAGAACAACTGATTATCGCCCAACAAGAGATGCATTAAGAGGAGACTGTATCATACCCTTTAGACAAAGTAATTTGAGCCAGTCTGCTTTTTCTGTCAAAGCTGCACGAGAATGGAATAGTTTTTTTTTAATCAGTGTTGAATTTTTATACCTCAATGTGTGTTGACCTGATCTTTTTTTGGGAAAAAAAAAAAAAAAAAAAAAAAATATATATATATATATATATATATATATATATATATAATTATAACCTATGGAAAAAAATACAACTATAAACAATAAAATTATAAAAAGAAATTAAAAACTAGGTTATAAGGCTTGCAAAAGTTACTCACATTGCAAAATTGCTTTTCTTACTTAGATTTATCTTGTTTCCAGCCAAAATATCTAAATATTCTTAAATCAAGAATGATTTAGTAGACAAGTAAAAATGACTTTCTTGTTTTCAGTAAAAAAAGTAAAAATTAAGTGTGAAAACAAGATTATTTTTCTTACCCCATTGGCAGATTATTTAGCTTGTTTCAAACAAAAACACACTTCATTTTGACATGTTTTTTTCTGAAAACAAGACAATTTTTCTCGTCTAGAAAATCCTTTTTGATTTAAGAATTTTTAGATATTTTGGCTAAAATCCGAGTAAGAAAAGCATCACTTGAGCGATCACATGATCTGTCACTCAGCATCTTGATGGACTGAAGGATTCTGTGTTCAGCATGGTCTCTGTCACAGATGGACTCGGCTTTCAAACATTCACAGCAAACTGAATTTATGGCAGTGTGGTTCTATTGACATCTGCGCTATGACAGCGTCTCAGTGTTCACACGCGCCCACACACACACGCCTCGCTCTCAGCCCGTGTGTTTCACAGCTCAGATGTAGCTGGACGTCAGTGTCCGTGTGTGGCTTTATTCTCATGCTACAGTGAGACTGGAGCTTCATCTTTCATTACTGTGGCGTGTGCTCCAGATCTGAACAACATTCATATGTCTAATCAGCATTTACTGAACACACTTCTGCAAAACATGATGCTATTACTCCTGTATTTTTGTCACTATGAAACAGCTGTGATCGACTGCACTGTATTGTGACATAATTCCAAGTGAAAACGAGAAAACGTGGAGGCGGAGCTTGATTTGATCGTGGTTGTTGATTGGATGGTGAAGTGAGCACTGTATGCTGGAACAGAGGCAGATCTGAATGTGATTGGCTGAACAGCAGCAGCAAATATACAGGGTTGGTTTTTATTTCATGACATTTTAGGAACAGCCGCTCAAATGCAGTGCTCACCTCCTTTAACATCATCTTCATCAACATCACTACAGATGTGTTTGTTTGGTGTTGTTTCTATGTGTTTTCTGTACTGCTCTGTGACCAAGCCATTATCTGCCAATATTTACTTTATTTTTATAGTTTAAACAGCACAGGGCAAAAAATGTTTTTCTTACTTTATTTTTTGTCTTGTTTCCAGCCAAAATAACTAACAATTCTTAAATCAAGAATAATTTTATACGAGTAAAATTTTTCTTTTTTTCAGAAAAAAAACAAGTCAAAATTAAGCAAGTTTTTGCTTAGAGCAAGTAAAATAATCTGTCAATGGGATAAGCAAAAAATTCTTATTTCAAAGAGAAAACAAGAATTTTTTCTTACCCCATAGGCAGATGCTTGTTTCAAGCAAAAACGCACTTTATTTTGACTTGTTTTTTTCTGAAAACAAGAAAAATATTTTTACTCGTCTAGAAAATCCTTCTTGATTTAAGATTTTTATTTTTATTTTTTGGCTGGAAACAAGACAAAACATCTAAGTAAAAAAATTATATTTTGCATTTCACTTAATATTCAGTAATATTATCAATTGATCAACTGACACTATCGGATGAGAAAAAACTTGAACTGACCGGATCTGAATGATCTTCTGTCACAACCCTGTCTGTCATTGGTTTCACCCATTGTCTTCCCCTGCCATTCTGTTGTCATTTGGTTTAGCCCTCGTCACCGTCATCTGTTGCACCTGTCCTTGTAATTATTAGTCATCTGTGTCACCTGTGTTTGATAATGAGTTACCCTTTATAAGTCTGTCTTTGAGTTTAGTCTTTTGTCGGTCTTTAACGTTATCTGGATGTGTGTGAAAGCCCTCTGTGTTCCTGCCTGTTCCTGCCTTGTTCATCTTGGAGAATTCTATTAAATTTATTGTTGATTGTTAATCTCGTCTATCGTCTCGTCTCGTCCTGCACACCCCCGTGACAGAAAGACCGACCCAAAAAAATTCACGGCGTCTTCCCCTGCGTTTATTTTCCGTTTTTTTTGTATCAGTGTTTAGTTTATTTTTTTTTTCCCCCGTCATGAATGATCCCGCCGTCCTCATCCTCCTCCTGAAGCAGGGGAACCGCTCTCTCGAGGACCACACCAGAGACTTTATATTCCTCGCCCCGTTTACGCACTACCCGGACAGTTGCCTATGCACGTTCTTCCGCGTAGGACTTAATGATGACATCAAGAGGCAGCTGTCCGGGGAGGGTCCTCGAGAGAGCCTCGCCGACTACATCGAGTGGGTGCTGGTGTCCAGCAGAGCTTCGTTGACCGCGAAGGATGACACCAGCCCCACTCCAGACCCAGAACCCAGCCCAACATCACCCCGACAAGCGGAGTTGCAGCCCGAGCCCACCGACGATGGAGAGCCCGAGCCGAGAGCGACAGAGCCAGAGCCGGACCCATCGGACCAGGTGCGAGAGCCGACTGCTACATCCGCGACGGTGGAGTACGACGTGGAGCAAGAGAGGGCTACAGAGAGCCCTGCCCACTGCACCACCACTGGGGGTGAGAATGAGCAACACTCTGGGGACTTAATAGACTTTTCCACAGAACCACTGGCCTGCCTGAACTTCCCACCCACCCGCCCTCTTCTGCCTATGCCTGAGTCTCCGCTGGTCCCGTCCAGCCATCCTGAGTCTCCGCTGGTCCCGTCCAGCCATCCTGAGTCTCCGCTGGTCCCGTCCAGCCATCCTGAATCTCCGCTGGTCCCGTCCAGCCATCCTGAATCTCCGCTGGTTCCGTCCAGTCGTCCAGAGTCATCGCTGATTTCGCCCAGCCTTCCAGAATCTCCGCTATCACCTGTCAGTCCCCCTGCTCACCCTCAGTCATCCACCTGTGCAGTGGGCTCGCCGCGGGACTGCCAGCTTCCATCGGCGTCTCGGCTGGAGGATTCCTCAGCTCCGCCTCCAGCCTCCGAGTCCTGGACTCCGCCTCGGCCCTTCGACCCCGCGGTTCCACCACGGCTCTCGACGCCCTCCTCTCCACCGTCGCCCGTCGATCCACCAGCTCCACCGGGCTCCATCGTCTTTCCGGCTCCGCCCTGGTCAGTCGTCACCCCATCGGCTCCTCAGGACTCTGCTCCTCCGGCTGTGCCTCGTCGCGCCGTCCCACCGGCTCCTTGGGACTCCTCCTTCCTGCGGGCACAGCCTCCATCCTCTGTCGCTCCGGCTCCGCCGCGGATCTCCGGGACTCCGCCTCCGCCTCGGGCGCCAGAGCCTGTTCCACCTTGGCCCTCCGGATCCTCGGCGTCACCCCGGATCATCGGCTCTCCGTCTCCGCCTCGGGCTCCTCCGCCATCTGCTCCGCCTCTGTCGGTCGGCCCCATGGAGTCGGCACGCCTTCCTCCACCATGGTTCCTCCCTCCGTCGGCTCCACAGTGGGCCGTCATCATGGCTGTGGTCTGGGTCAGTTCCTCCTGCTTCAGGTCCCTCCTGTTTCCTCCCTGGCTCCTCCCACCTTCGTCGCCCCCCTGGACTCTCATGACTTTGTTTGTTGTCCCCCTCCAGGGGTACCGTCCTCCGCCCAAGCCTCCTCCCTTATGTACTCTGTTTTTCCGCCCCTCTCGTTTTTTCCACGGCGCGAGGACGCGCCTTTCCGGAGGGGGGCGTGATGTCACAACCCTGTCTGTCATTGGTTTCACCCATTGTCTTCCCCTGCCATTCTGTTGTCATTTGGTTTAGCCCTCGTCACCGTCATCTGTTGCACCTGTCCTTGTAATTATTAGTCATCTGTGTCACCTGTGTTTGATAATGAGTTACCCTTTATAAGTCTGTCTTTGAGTTTAGTCTTTTGTCGGTCTTTAACGTTATCTGGATGTGTGTGAAAGCCCTCTGTGTTCCTGCCTGTTCCTGCCTTGTTCATCTTGGAGAATTCTATTAAATTTATTGTTGATTGTTAATCTCGTCTATCGTCTCGTCTCGTCCTGCACACCCCCGTGACATCTTCAGTATAGATCTGAATTTGATGAAAGTTGATATATGATGAAGCTCGCATAATTTCTTTTTTTATTTTACTGTTTATTTCTGTGAAGCTGCTTTAAAATGATTTCTGTTGCATAAACCACTATAGAAATAAATGTGACATACACAGGGTTTGTTTTGATGGGTGTAATCTCTCCATCAGCCAGCTCTCACTTACACCTTCAGTTAGTGGAAGGATATAACTGATATAACTGCTGTTAGCTGGCATCAGAAAAACAACTCTGTCTGCCAAATGACAATATTAATCACAACACTGAAACTGCTGGAGAACTTAACAAATCAAACACATTTTGATGTGTATAGGGATGAAAATCAAAGCACAGCTTATTATGCAAGAAGCAGCACCAAAATACACTGATTTGATTTAAATTATGCTCATAAATTGTATAATTAGGAAAAATGTTTCCAGAATAATTTACTCTGATCACAGAGGAGTTGTGAGTTAAAACAGCAAGTGTGAGTCAGGGTTTTCTTAGCTAAACTGAAACTAAAATTAGAAAACAAACAACCACGATTTAATCGGTTATCACTTTTGACCACAGAGTGGAGTTGTTGTTTTTTTGAGTACTTTGGGTCATGGTCTCGATGGTACATACAAAGTTTTGTAATGGTACACCAATGCATTGGTATATATATCATAAATATATCACTTTACTACGTAATTCAAAATGGCAGACGCCCACAATGGCCCACAATTTTATGATTTTTGGCCAAACCATTCAGAAGTTACAAGCTAAAATAGCCATTTTTCGTATCTTCTGACCACTAGATGGCACTGTTCCAAAACTGTGCAGGTAGCCTCATGTCATGCTTGTCATAACACACACCAAGTTTGGTCTCAATATGGCAAACTGTTGCGGAGATGTAGCCTCATATCAATTTTGCATGCTTTTCGTAGAATTCATTCGCGCGTTATTCAAGAATGGTTTGACTAATCAACTTGAATTTCATAGCTTTTTGCCAGCATGGCCTGAAGATGAACTGAGCCAATTTTGGTGAAAATCAGACAAACTGTCTAGGACGAGTTTGAAAAAGTTGGTTTTATTAACTATTAAATATAGAAGAAAAAAAAAACTAAACCTAATGATTTTGTTCCTTACCGTTCAAAAGTTATTAGCATAAACATGAGTGAAACTTTAGGCACTAGAGAGTTTGAGTTAGAGACTCCAAATTTGCTATGGTTAATGCTGGGACTGTCCTCTATTAGTGTTCCAAATTTAACAACTTTCCCACAAGCGGTTCAATGGGCTGCTATAAACTCAATTTGGTGCTTGGACACTAAATATTAATAAAAACCATAACTGTATCTCAGCGATACAAAAATAGTCATGACTTGAGAACAAAAAGTCAGTCTCCCTCACCAGATTTAATTTAAAGATTTTAAGCAAGAAATTGAAGTCAATAGGAATGCAATAATATTATCGTTATAACAGAAAAGTCTCGATAATATTGTGGTCGATATGAATGATTCACGATATTAATTATATGAAATTATATAGGTCTTTCCTAGTGCAAAAAGTGAAGATTTCTAAAAATATTCTAGCATAAAAGGTCTTTGGCACAGTATCTGTCAAACAAATTAAAACCAAAGGCACAATATGGCGGTAACACTTTACAATAAGGGTACATGAATAATCATGTACTAATGCCTAAATTAATACTTAATTCATCACCTACTAATGATTATTCAAGGAATTAACTAATTACGAACTAACAAAGGGCTATCCTTAACTACAACTGGAGTCATACGGATTCATGGATGAATAACGGCAGCCTTAACTAAATGTTAGTACATGTTTGATAGTTAATGCATTAATTAACATTTATGGGTAAACTAAATCTTTAGGAAAGAATGAGAAATACTCTGACTTTGAAATTAATTTAAGTAATTTAAAACTATCATAATTTAGGCATTTGACATCTTCAGCTTTGTCTTAAACATTATTGGGTGTCAAAGGATTAGTTGATCCTCTTCATCAAGTGTAGAAAATACTAAATACACTAATGACTGATCTTTTCTGTTTTATGTTCTTCTCTTTCCCTTTAAACTCACCTATTGATTTATACACAGAATAATAAAATATAAAAACACAAAACCCACAAAGAACATTTGTAGAACAATTCCTAAAGAAATGCTCAAACTAGAAAGAGTTCACTCTCCATCCAGACAGAGCCGTGAAGATCCTGCACCTCCGCTCTCTGACTTCTTGAAAATCCACACGGCATCTTGGCACAGCATAACCAGCTGATACTCACTGTGTTAGTACATGTGGATTTGATAGGAAGTATATCATAAATCATGAGCTGAGTTTAGTGAGTAGTTAAGAGTGAATTCATTATGATTGGGCCCTCTCAAGTAAAGTCATGTCAAAATCAACATAAACAAGCCATTAGTTGATGTTAGTGCATGGGTAGTTAAGAGTGAATTCATTATGATTGGGCCCTCTCAAGTAAAGTCATGTCAAAATCAACCTTAACTAGCCATTAGTTAATGTTAGTGCAGTGTAGTTAATAAGTTATTAATGATGAAGTGACACAATGACACATTAACAAATCATCAAATTACATAACATTAAACATGCTGTAAGAGTGTCCCTGTTCATTTATACCACCAGTACAACAAACAGTGATTTTTTTTAGTTACTTTATTTTTCATTGACATAATTTCACATATATGGCCTCAAAAGAAAGCATCCAAACATAATGTTACTTCTAAAGACACACAGAATGTTAAATATTAAGCTTCCAGAAACTCAAAAACGTTCAATTACCGTGTATAAATAAATAATACAAAAACGCAGATGCAAACATGACTTTAATCCGGTTTACAAAAGCAGATAAAAAAAAATCGACATTACCGAAACAACAAACCTTACGCGCTGAGCGAGTGCCTAGAGTACGCCACTAATTAGTGTCCCACTTGAAACAAACCTTACATACTGTAGTCCCCTTTATGTGAAATTATTAAATTATTGTTCGTTGAAAGTATTAGTGCCATTAATTAGACAGATATGTTCAACCAAATGTAAAAAATAGACCATTAGCTAATACTTTCAATTATCATTAATTTAACCATTTCAAATAAACGGAACTACAGTATGTAAGGTTGTTTCTGTAGGGACACTCATTAGTGGCGCACTCTAGGCACTCGCTCGGTGTAAGGTTTGTTTCGGTAATGCCATTTTAATTTAATTAATGTCGTCTGCTTTTGTAAAACAAATCAAAGTTATGTTTGCATCTACATCTGCATTTTTTTGTGTGGAAAGTTAGGCACATTAAATAACAGCATGGTTTTGAGCTTCTGAACATAAACTATTTGACCTTCTGTGTGTCTTTGGAGGTAACATTATGTTTGGACTTTCTTTCGAGTCCATTTATGTGAAATTATGTAAATTGTTAGTTTTACTGGTGGTGTAAATGAACAAGGAGGACACTCTTACAGCATGTTTAATGTTTAATATTTATTCATCTGCACATTGTCTTGCCCATAATTGCACATTCCATTTTTTTTAAAATATTTATTATATTCTATTCCTATTTCTAATATTTTATGGTTATTTTTTTATTGTATATTTGTACATGATGCAAATTTCTTTTTACAACTAAAGTTAATCCTATTATATTCTAATTTGTTTAATTATCTTATTTCTCATTCTATACTGGAACTTCCTTATAAAATGTATAGGTTATTAGCAGTCGTATAAGCATTTCACTTTATATGATACTGTGCATGTGTATGTGACAAATAAAATTTGAATTTGGTATGTAATTTGATGATTTGTTAATGTGTCACTTCATTACTAACTATTATTTACTACCCATGCACTAACATTAACTAATGGCTAGTTAGGGTTGATTTTGACATGACTTTACTTGAGAGGGCCCAATCATAATGAATTCACTCTTAACTACCCATGCACTAACATCAACTAATGGCTTGTTTATGTTGATTTTGACATGACTTTACTTGAGAGGGCCCAATCATAATGAATTCAATGTTAACTACCCATGCACTAACATTAACTAATGGCTAGTTAAGGTTGATTTTGACATGACTTTACTTGAGAGGGCCCAATCATAATGAATTCACTCTTAACTACCCATACACTAACATCAACTAATGGCTAGTTAAGGTTGATTTTGACATGACTTTACTTGAGAGGGCCCAATCATAATGAATTCAATGTTAACTACCCATGCACTAACATTAACTAATGGCTAGTTAAGGTTGATTTTGACATGACTTTACTTGAGAGGGCCCAATCATAATGAATTCACTCTTAACTACCCATGCACTAACATCAACTAATGGCTTGTTTATGTTGATTTTGACATGACTTTACTTGAGAGGGCCCAATCATAATGAATTCAATGTTAACTACCCATGCACTAACATTAACTAATGGCTAGTTAAGGTTGATTTTGACATGACTTTACTTGAGAGGGCCCAATCATAATGAATTCACTCTTAACTACCCATACACTAACATCAACTAATGGCTAGTTAAGGTTGATTTTGACATGACTTTACTTGAGAGGGCCCAATCATAATGAATTCAATGTTAACTACCCATGCACTAACATTAACTAATGGCTAGTTAAGGTTGATTTTGACATGACTTTACTTGAGAGGGCCCAATCATAATGAATTCACTCTTAACTACCCATGCACTAACATCAACTAATGGCTTGTTTATGTTGATTTTGACATGACTTTACTTGAGAGGGCCCAATCATAATGAATTCACTCTTAACTACCCATACACTAACATCAACTAATGGCTAGTTAAGGTTGATTTTGACATGACTTTACTTGAGAGGGCCCAATCATAATGAATTCAATGTTAACTACCCATGCACTAACATTAACTAATGGCTAGTTAAGGTTGATTTTGACATGACTTTACTTGAGAGGGCCCAATCATAATGAATTCACTCTTAACTACCCATGCACTAACATCAACTAATGGCTTGTTTATGTTGATTTTGACATGACTTTACTTGAGAGGGCCCAATCATAATGAATTCACTCTTAACTACCCATACACTAACATCAACTAATGGCTAGTTAAGGTTGATTTTGACATGACTTTACTTGAGAGGGCCCAATCATAATGAATTCAATGTTAACTACCCATGCACTAACATTAACTAATGGCTAGTTAAGGTTGATTTTGACATGACTTTACTTGAGAGGGCCCAATCATAATGAATTCAATGTTAACTACCCATGCACTAACATTAACTAATGGCTAGTTAAGGTTGATTTTGACATGACTTTACTTGAGAGGGCCCAATCATAATGAATTCACTCTTAACTACTCACTAAACTCAGTTCATGATTTATGATATACTTCTTATCAAATCCACATGTACTAACACAGTGAGTATCAGCTGGTTATGCTGTGCCAAGATGCCGTGTGGATTTTCAAGAAGTCAGAGAGCGGAGGTGCAGGATCTTCACGGCTCTGTCTGGATGGAGAGTGAACTCTTTCTAGTTTGAGCATTTCTTTAGGAATTGTTCTACAAATGTTCTTTGTGGGTTTTGTGTTTTTATATTTTATTATTCTGTGTATAAATCAATAGGTGAGTTTAAAGGGAAAGAGAAGAACATAAAACAGAAAAGATCAGTCATTAGTGTATTTAGTATTTTCTACACTTGATGAAGAGGATCAACTAATCCTTTGACACCCAATAATGTTTAAGACAAAGCTGAAGATGTCAAATGCCTAAATTATGATAGTTTTAAATTACTTAAATTAATTTCAAAGTCAGAGTATTTCTCATTCTTTCCTAAAGATTTAGTTTACCCATAAATGTTAATTAATGCATTAACTATCAAACATGTACTAACATTTAGTTAAGGCTGCCGTTATTCATCCATGAATCCGTATGACTCCAGTTGTAGTTAAGGATAGCCCTTTGTTAGTTCATAATTAGTTAATTCCTTGAATAATCATTAGTAGGTGATGAATTAAGTATTAATTTAGGCATTAGTACATGATTATTCATGTACCCTTATTGTAAAGTGTTACCAATATGGCTTTATCCCTTCATCAAGTCTGCGTGTTTCAAAGCAAAGCGTGCAATTTGTTCAGGTGATTACCTCATGATCCGGTGTTTTCCGCGCTTCAGAGCGGCTCCATTCACAGTGAATGAATGCAGTGAACTGGTTTATTGCATGCACTGTCTGCTTTCACTGAAGCTGGAGTTTTCAGTCAAAATAAAAGCTTAAAATTGCAGTATGAACTGCTGACAGCTAGCGGTTTCAATGGGTAACGCTACTGCAGCAGATTATTTTGGTCAATATTGTAATCACGATTATTTAACACGATTGTGAGTGGTTCCAGAACTTTATATGATTGATTAATTCAAATATTGCAATACAATACGAAAAAAAAAAATTAAAAAAAAAAGATACAAATGAAACTGTTTTTTTTTTTTTTAAAGGGGGAAGGGGGGATTTAATGTAATTAATTGAATGTAAAATAAAACAGCATAGTCTTCACTGTAAGAATTAAACATGCTTTGTTTCTTATAAAAACTACAAAAGTCACTTTGTCTTTTGTTGTTTGATGAACATTAAGCACAGAGATGGCAGAAGGAATAATACTTCAAGAGCTGCACGGATTCAATGTACTGTAACACACGTATTTTCATTGTTTACATTAATTTGAGACATAACTGATGAAGGGTTTACACGAATAATCACCAAACATATGCATGTATTTGAGCGTTTAGGTAAACACTTTACTTGTCCGTGTTCTGCTCCCATACACCCATGAGTCCATACACAGATCAGTGCACATTCTCTTTTGTGCTTTCAAAAACATGACATCAAATAAACATTAATAAATCAAGCACATCCTATTTTATGAGGAGCAAAAATGCACAAATTGTTTTATCTCGATTATTGTATTTTCATTATTGTTTGAAGCCGAAATTGAAATTTTGAATATTTGCACAACCTTAAGGTGTATATCTATTTTCATCACAGAAATCATTGGGGCTTCAGTCTGGTCTGTTTCGCTGACTCGTCTCTGTCTTTTCTTGATCTTAAATCATGTTGGACGGACAGATATGGGACAGACCCTCTGAGACTCAACCATCACACAAACCTGAGCTGATGTTTCCTGACAGTTCACATCTTACTGTGAATAAAAAACAATGATGGAGCAACCAATAAAATAGAACTGTGACACTCATTTTATGTTTTTGTTTGTTTTTCCAGTATCCTGTTTGCGGATATCGTGGGCTTCACGAGTCTGGCGTCTCAGTGCACGGCGCAGGAGCTCGTCAAACTCCTCAACGAGCTCTTCGGCAAATTTGACGAGCTCGCCACGGTGAGTCGCTCTCATTGGTTCACACCTGTTGCCATGGTGACTTCACACCCCGGCAACAGCAACAGGAGGACAGGTGTGAGCGCAGGGGAAGTTATGCAGAAGCAGACAGTTATATGTGATAAAAATGAAATGAGGAGAGTGCTGTGATCATGAGAGGCTCATCCCTCAGGGCTTCCATCAAACCTAAGAGTTGAAAGGTGTGAAAGAGCTTCATCTTGTCAAGCACACCGTATCTTTATTTCTATCTGCATTCACAGTAATGCTAGAATAAAAAAGTGCACATCTGAGCACTGAGCAAAAGTTCAATCAGAGTAGTTTCTCATTATGGTTTATGAAGGTAGAGTTAATGTGAAGGCATGTGTCTGTATGCAAACTTGTAGATGCGTCTCAGTGTAGTCTAGACACTAGAATTGCTTACATTCACATGTGCCTATATCAAATCCTTTAATCCGTGGATTACACAGACATGTTTCTGTCAGCGTCAGAAGGTCTTTCAGCAGGTCTGTGCTCACTCTTTCAGTGTGATTGTCGATCTGTGGTGTGAGTTTGTTTCGTTGCAAGGTCCGTTTGTTCACACATTTCATTTGATGCACTCATGCTCCTTCTGTTTGTATTTAATGCTGGATCTCACACATACTTGTCCATATAATCACTCTAGACTCTTTTCTTATGCTGTGTCTGAAGTATAGGGTTTGCTGTAAAATGTATGTGTGCTATCATTTCTTTAAAAAAAGTGTGACCCTTTAGGAAATGTGTTGTACACTTTTAAAAATAAAGGTGCTTCACGATGCCATAGAAGAACATTTTGTGTCTAAATGGTTCCATAAAGAACCTTCAACATCTAAAGAACTTTTCTGTTTCACAAACGGTTCTTTGTGGTGAAATAAGGTTCTTCAGATTATAAAAAGGTAAGAAAGAGATGGTTCTTTAAAGAACCTTTGACAGAATGTTTCTTTGTGGAACCAAAAATGGTTGTTCTATGGCATCGCTGTGAAGAACCTTTTAAAGCACCTTTATTTTTAAGAGTGTATGCAATAAACTGGGTAAATACTTCATATTTGTCTAAAGGGCCATTCTGTGTCAACTCAACCAGAGGTCCCCCCCCCCCCCCAAAAAAAATTCTCAAAATGTGTAAAAACATCTTTTTAAAGTCTTTTTAAATTTTACCATTCAGTAATTTAAAAATAAAATTAAATACTATATAAAAATACTCTACAAAGTACCAGATTACTCAGTAAATATACATCTGAGAAAATTAAATATATTAAATATACATCTTTCATCACTCTTTATGTTTATCCTTCTTTGGGAAAACAAATGTGACCCTGGAGCACAAAACCAGTCTTAAGTCGCTGGGGTATATTTGTAGCAATAGCCAAAAATACATGGTATGGGTCAAATTTTTTGATTTTTCTTTTATGCCAAAAATCATTAAGAAATTAAGTAAAGTTCATGTTCCATGAAGATTTTTTGTAAAATTCCAACTGTAAACATATCAAAATGTAATTTTTGAGTTGTAATATGCATTGTTAAGAACCTAATTTGGACAACTTTAAAGGTGATTTTCTCAGTCTTTTTGATTTTTTTGCATCCTCAGATTTCTGATTTCAAATAGATGTATCTCAGCCAAATATTGTCCTATCCTAACAAACCATACATCAATAGAAAGCTTATGTATTGAGCTTTCATATGATGTATAAATCTCAGTTTTGTCAAATTTAACCTTATGACTGGTTTTGTGGTCCAGGGTCACAAATGTTAACAAAATCAAACATTCTAGTCCGGACAGTTTTTGAAATGTGATTTATTTGACATAGAATAACCCTATAGAGCTATTTGTTTAAAACTTTGTAAACTTGTGTAAGACTTTATTTTTTGGAGTAAATAAAAATGTATCTTAATAAGATGCTTTTATACAAAGTGAAGAAACACACAAATGTGAATGAGGAAAAACAAAAGTAATTTACAGTATCATAAATGTGTCAACAACAAAACAGTATTGTCTTTTCATGACGAATCAGAACTAGAGCAGAAGTGAATAGAACAGGAAAGACAGAACAGGTTGTTTTAGTTGTTTAGCCTGTAATTTTGATGGTTGTGGATGGGTGAATTAAAAATGAGAGGAGTTTCTTCAGTTTCAATTTTTCAATTTTTGAAAAATGGTGATGGTCTAAGCAGCTCTGGTGGAGGTTTGCAGGAATAGATAGGGTTAATGTTGTTGTAGGCACCTTTTTGACCTGTTTATAATGGTAATACCAGGTGAGTTTATTCACTCATGCCTTGCTCTCTTAAAGTCACATTGAGATGAGATGGTGAAGTCACCACACAGGAATGACAGGTTGAGCTGTGTATCATCAGCATAGTAGAAGTAGGGCTTTGGTATATAGACAAATGTAGGGGACCAAGCACTGAACCCTGTTGCACCCCAGTGTTTACCCTCTTTCTCAGCAAACCTCGAAGGATCTGTTTGTGCCAATGAAGTGCAGTTCCTCTGATTGTCATCTGATGATTTCCTCTGTTGACGGCAGCAGACAGGTCTAGTATCCTCCTGAGATCCAGCTATGGAGTTTTTGCCTCTGTAGTGTCCATTATATTTTAGTGAATTTCTATGAGAACTCACATGTCACGGTTTTAAGCCTGAGCGCATTCAGGGCTTTTTAGAGATACCAAATGTTTGGACGTTTGACCATGAGCACACCCTCTCCTTGGTCTTTAAAGATGGCTACGATTTATTTAGTGAAAAACTGTACATCCTTACGGAAATGTAATGTTTTGTAATTGTCATTTAAATCTGAATAATTTTCAAAAAATTGTATCATAAAGCAACATCTAGGAAAATGTAATGGGTTTTCAAATCCAAATATGACTTCCTGTAATGAAACAGGACATCATTTCATGCATGTCCACTGTAAAGGACACAAAATAATTTTTATTTTTATGTTATGTATTTTGGGAGACATAACAATTGAATAGGAAAATAAGTAATATATCAATATTCTTATGAAATATTAGACATTATTATGAAAATCTGGCCAATTATTACTCCCATTATGACCATTCTTATCTCAACATCCTGTCCCAACAGCAACACATAGATAAACTTTGTTTAATGGGAAAACCAGTTTATAGAATTTTTTACACACATACTGCATGAAACAAAATGGTACATCAAATCATTTTTGCTATATGTTTTATAACATAGTTGAGAATCATCCTTTAAGTTTGGTATAAAAAAATTCTGAAACCTCAAAACTGATTGGTGATTTAAAAAAAAATTGTTTTGCCTTTTTGATGTCTATTCATGCCATTTTTTTAACAATTGACTCATATGTCTTTTACATAGAATAAAACATGAATAACTTATCAATTTTTAAAAATGCTAATTTCCCATTTTTTTCTAATGATTTAAATGTAATGGCATGAAAAAATACTAAATTCTCAAAATTTTTTTTTTTTTTTTTCTGGGTCTCAGGGGGGTATGATGATTTGGAGTGAACTTATGCCATCTGCAAAGTTTCAGCTACAGACAGATCTCCTGAATGTATTAAGCCCAGCTCACACTGTGCGATTTTGGACACAATTTGGTAAATTTTTTTATACAAATTTTGAAAAATTAAAAAAATTCCTATAATCCTAAGCTAAAATCTGTAGTATTTGATCGCTGGTTTGACATGTTCACTGACAGCCGATTAATGGAGGTTGCAATCAAATTTTACCTCCAGTGAAATTCTGTCAGTGTTAGAAGATTCGGTGCACAGTCCTGCAGTTTGACTTCTCCTACGACATATAACTGTCTACATTTTTCAAGACAAGCCATGTTCAGAATTATTGCTAGAGATATCTTCTTGACTGTTATACAGTCTGACATTAATGACAACTGAGAACCCACAGAGTGACATGATCATCATGATCATAAAGGACTATTAAAAATCGCACAGTGTGAGCCCAGCTTCAGGAAAGAAAAGAGAGAGGGCTGACGAAACAGTTCTGACAGGAGAGCAACTGGTCCATAGGTTTCTATTACTGTAGGGTTAAGTATTGTTCTTTTTTTGAGCTGTCAATTTAACCGCGTGGTGGGAAAGATGTCAGTAACAAGACGTAAGAGGATTGCGGAGTGGAACGCTCTTCATTGGGCAAAAGCACTTCAGGAGGTTCAGTTTGATCCAATTAAGTGTTTATATGGCGTGACGTGGACACTCACTGGCTTGGAACTGTGGGAAAGTAGTTGTAGCTGATCTGGGATCAGTTGTGCTTTCATACTTTCATGCAGGTTTGGAATTAAAATGTTGATGTGTTTTTTAGACCCGTTTAGTAAGTTTAGTGAGTAAACCATTTATTAAGATAAACAAGGGGTTCTAGGGGGTCCACAGAAAATTAAAATGTATCCAAAAAAATTTTTTATTGTAATAATAATAATCCTGGACTGAAGACAGACATCTCAAGGAAAACAAATTTGAATGGCTCAATATTTATTTGTGCATTATTTGTGCTCAGATCTTTCATAGGGGTTTTTGTATGCTATTGAGTGGATAAAAGATGTAACCAGTCTGAAGTTGAAGTCATATCTACATGCATATGTTGCATGTTGCATTACCATGGTTAAGTGTGTTTTAGGCACTCCTGTGGATTCTAATGAAAAAGAAGTTTATTCAAGTGTAAGTACTTGAAGTATGAGTATACTTATTTTAAACTAAAAATAGGAAAGTATACTTTCAGTAATGCTTAAGAAATATACTTAAAATGACATTTAATTCATATAATTCAAAGTGTACTAAAAATGCATTAAAAAGTATTTTAGTATACTTGCAGTTCAAACTGAAAACATAGATGTAAACTAGTTGTGTACTCAAAGTTCACTTTAGAAAGTGGGCCAATTTAGTTCCTTAGTTATTTAAAAGTATACTACTAGTACACTGATATTTGTATATAGTACTTCATAAAGAATACTTAAAAATATACTTGAACTTTTCTTAAGTATACTTAATAAAATAAACTTGAAGTGTACTTCTTTTTAGTAAGGGGAGCTGTTGAGTGATGATCTACAGGCTGACCCAGAAGACTAACTGTTCTTGGGTTTCTATTGGGAATTACCCATGTGTTTCTAGAACTGTGTTCTGATTTATGAGTCAAGTAAAGTCTGAGGTGAACATTACTTGCAGAGACTTTAGTGTTTTGCTCTACAACATCAGCTACACATAATTAAACCTCAAATGTTAGACTTGAAGCCGCTGTGTTTACTGTGTGAATCCCTAATGAGCTGCTGTATGATCACGATGATGATGATTGCGCTTGTCTGATTTACCCAGCTCATAAACTCTTCTGCTAAAGTCTTGTTTTTAAAAAGCACAATTATGTAGTAGAAAACGAAGGACAAAACATACCTGAAGTTAACTAAAGAGCTTGTTTTACTGCTAAATAGAAACCCGTGGACATTTGTCTGGGTCTTCTGGGTTTAGGGTTATAGTATATTCTGAGCGGCTCTGCTCACATTCACAGTCTCAGATGGCTTACTGCTTTATTTTGCCCTCATTTCTCCTCATTTAGATTTAAATTAAGAGGCTAAATTGGCACAGATTTGTCCGTGTGAGATCTAATAATCTCTCGTTCCTGAAGGGTGAAGAACAGACGTTGTGGCTCCTGAAGGGCTCTTGGCTAAATGATGCTAATGTATGCAGTGTTTGTGATGATGATGCTCATATACTTTAATCTTACTCTGCTTTTTATGCTCCTCTGTTTCCATAGCAGATGCACACGCTTGTGTTTCACCTGTGCTTAAGTGTTTGACTCGCTCCACTTTCCCTCTGAGACCAATGAATCCTGACTGTGAAAGAGCAACACTCCAGATTGTGTTTTCTTTATTTCCATACTCCACTTCAGACATTCTGTCAGCTAACTCTCATTAGAGTATCGGTAGACTGTTAGGTTAGCAGACATTAAGCTGACAGCCTAAAAATACTCACTCTACATATGTTGTTTCATCACACACCTCAGAGCAGATTTTTAGTGCACAGGTTGCTTTGGTAAATTTACATATTAGACACATTTTTGCTCTGATTTTTCTTTAGTTGAATGAATTCTTTTTATTCATTGCCCAGATTATTCTTGAGAAATGTGAGAGGCCGCTGGCAACAGAAGCACTGTTTCTGTCCTCCAAATGCTGAAAGCACAGAAAGCACCTCAAATAGCCACAAAGCAATCATTTCTGTGACCTATTTTGTGAATTTCTGACAGCTTGAGCACTTTTGAGAAAGGTCTGAAATCTGTGATTAAAAATACAGTATGATTGATTTGTGTCCATGGGAAACAAAGAATGTTTTTTTATGACAGGACCACAATTTTAGTTGTAAGGCCGCTCTTGAGATTTTTTTTAAGGTCTTGGTCTCAGACTAAGAGGACTTTGATCAAGACCACAACTGCTGATATCACTAAATTGTCAGTGCATTGTCTGATTTATCATCATTACTGTGACTAGACATAAAACTTACTGCTTTAAATGCAATCAATAACTTATTTGATTAATTGAATTTGATTAATGTTTTTCCTAATCAGAAATAAATAGGGATTGTATCAAAAATGTCACCAAAATCAATACAAATGCCCACCAAATTCAAGATTTTATTGCAAAAAAGCAGGTATGAGATGTTTTTTATGTTATAGCAATATCACAAGTGCAAGAGAGCTTTTTCATGAATTTGAGCACGATTGCAAATGAGGTATTGTTTTGAAACAAACGTTCATTAAGCAAGAAGTTAATAGTTATTGGCTTACATTTTAGACACAATTTTAAAACTTTCACTTTCACCAATCATTTAAAAGTACTATAATATGTTTTCCATCATATTTGTCCTGGTTTCAACACATTCTGGTCTTGGTCTTGTCTTAGTCTTGACACACTCTGGTCTCAGTCTGGGTTTAGCTGGTGTTGACTGTGACAAGACTAGACTAGAGCGGCTCAAGGCTTGTAGAGTCTGTCAGGACATCAGTAAATCTAGTATGCCGGCCTCATCCGTTACGGCTGACACACATTGATCTGTGGCTTTGCATTTATATGCTGTGTTACTGTAGACTGGAGACGCAGGATATTCAGCATGTCATATGAACCTCAGAGGAGGATCATCCACATGAGAAGACAGAAAAACAAATGAGCTTGTGACAGAGTACTGGATCATGAACTTGTGTCTGTTCAGCAAGTGTCATTCATCATATGCACCTCATGTACTCCTTTAGAATGTCCATTTATAAGTAAATATATTTTAGTTTCAACATTAAACTTATGAATAAAACTCTATGCATAAACTAAACATTTTCAGAAGGCTCTGAGCAGGAGTAATGGTTGGAATAAAACTGCAAATCGATTAAATCGCATTAGTAAACTCTTGTTTTATCAATCCTTATTATGATTTTTAAATTTACACCCATTTCCATAGACTTTTCAATTCAAGTTTATTTGTACAGCGCTTTTCACGATAAAAATCGTTGCAAAGCAGCTGTACAGAAAATGTATGTTACTACAATACTAATCCCATTTTTCCTAATAATATTATCAAGGGGTAACATGTAAATTGAAAATAGCAGAGGACCTAGGACAGATCCTTGTGGCACTCCATACTTTACTGGTGATAGTTACAATGAGTCCCCATTTAAATAAACAAAGTGATAGCGATCGGACAGGTATGATCTGAACCATCTTAAAGCCTGCCCTTCAATGCCTGTATAGTTTTGCAATCGATCTATGAGTCTGTCATGATCTATAGTGTCGAACGCAGCACTATTCTTTCACATGAAGTATTCTTAAACTATCATTTGCCTCTGATTTCAGAGTTAGGTGAGAGTTAGTGCTTCACAATGTCATAGAAGAACCTTTTTTGTCTGAATGGTTCCATAAAGAACTTCTAACATCTGAAGAACCTTTCTGTTTCACAAAAGGTTCTTTGTGGCGAAAGAAGGTTCTTCAGATTATAAAAAGGTAAGAAAGAGCTGGTTCTTTAAAGAGACTTTGACTGAAATGTTCTTTGTGCAACCAAAAATGGTTCTTCTATGGTCTGAAAAAGCACCTTTTTTATTAAAAGTGTACAACTAATATATAGAACTTACCATGAGATTAATTGACAATAAATCTCACTGTTAATGAAAACATCCATCAGTCAAATCACTTTACAGTAGTGGAGAGCTGCTGCGGGAGGACAGCGCATGACCCAAGGCATCCTAAACATGAGAATTATTTAAACTAAGCTCTTCGAACGAAATGCATAAGCATGTTATTTAGCATGTTCTGCTCTGTCAGCTGCTTTGACAGACGTGTGTTAATGCATTTAAGACATGATTTCCCAAGTGCACAACTCACATTTTGCAACACTACAAAAAAAGCATAATATTTTTGTTTTGTTTCTAGTCAAAAACTTGTTTCAGTTTCCAGGGGGAAAAAAATAAATTAAGTGTGTTTTTCTTAAAACAAGTAAAATTATCTGCCAGTGGGGCAAGTAAAATACTCTAGTTCTAAGAATATTTTACTAACCCCACTGGCAGATAATTTTACTTGTTTTAAGCTAAATTTACTTTAGTTAGTCTGTCCCCTGGAAACAAGACTAAATATCTTATGTCATTTTGCTCTAGTAGATGCATCTCAATTTAAGAATTTTTAGATATTTTGACTTGAAACAAGACACAAATACTAAGTAAGACTAAGAGTCTCTGTTAAACTTGACAGATGGCCCCATAATTATAATTTTTTTTCTTCAGATATTTGTTGGTGGTAAAATATCTGCATGTGGGATATAACTGTAAAGAGATTACAGCATGCAATGGGATGCAAATGTAAGACACCTTTGACTGGTTCATCATCTGCATCCTCAGAATAAAGGAGAATAAAAGATCATAAAGATTTGATCATTTTCCTGGATCATTTTTCCACTCACTCTACACACACACACACACACACACACACACACACACACACACACACACACACACACCACACAGTGTGTTTGCAGAGATGTGAGGTTTGTTTTGTTGTGTGTTTCTGAATCTCGTGTGTGTGTAGTTGAGTGGCAGATGTAGGTCTGTGTGTCCTCAGAGACGTGTGTTTGCCTCAACCGATATCACATCAGTCACAGCAGATATAAGCTGGATTCTGGGGTGTTGCTATGCAGTTTATAGGATGTTTCTTCTTCTGGTCTAAATGTGTGATTTTTTTCAGCTGTTTTATGGTCCAGCAGCACACTCTTCTCAACAACACACGTGATTCGATTAGACACACATCTGGTGTTGTACTGTGTTGAGCTCATTGCAGTGTTTGTGTGACTTACAATCAGTGATTACACTCATATGAAGTGGTTTATGTGCATTTGATTGACATTTAATGTTGCTATTATTATTGTTTAAATTAGCATTGTAACAAAACATCCTTCAGCATCTAGTAACTGGAAAGCCTTTGCAAACAGTTTTCTGTTTCTGCTAGTTTAAAAGACTCTTCTCTGGATTTCTTCTCTTCTAATAAACCTGCCATTATGTATTAAGACTATGGTTGACTCTTTGATGCGCTGCTTTGTTCCACTTTTGTAAGTCACCTTGGATAAAGTATCTGCTGAATGCATAAATGTAAACATGATGATGCATTTTGTGAATATGGAAAATAACATGATAATGTAAGCTAGTGAAACTATAGAATCTACATGTTCAACACATCAAAGCAGTCTCAGATATCAAGAGAAAACACTGGAGAAAAGCAGCAGATGCAGTATGAGGATTTCAGAATTCAACAAATTAGTCTATAGCATTTTCAGCAATGACAACTAGTTCTGATGAGACTGAAAATGAAAAGTTCAGCTGCAGAAACCATGCAAGTAGCACTGGGTTTATTTTGAACTGGATTGTAATGTAGATTGTGTAACACCTTATAAACACTTGAAGTGAAAGAAACAGAGCTAGAGCTCTTCCGTTATAATCAACAAGTCCCAGAAACGCTGTGAATGAGAGATTTACCGAGCTTCACTGATTTAGACGTGCTTAAGCGTCTGTGAGACTGCGGTAGGGCTGTCAAAAATATTGATTTTTAGACACAAATCAATACTGAAATATTTTAAACAGTTTCACACCACTTTTCCACAGTATGGATGCACAGACACCAGCTGTATTTATTCTCTCTCATCTCCCATAGAGCTTTACTTTCACATTCACATAATATTTAACTTGATTACAGCATTTAGCTGGATTTGTAATGCGAAGTGTCTGCATTCCTGTTGTCACAGAAACCTAAATGTTTGCCTCCAGTTGCAGATCAAGAAATTAAGACACAGGTATTGTAATATTTCTAGTTACAATAATGAAATAGTATTTTTTTTTATTTTAAAGTGCAGTTGTACACTCTTAAAAATAATAGTGTTTTGAAAGGTTCTTCACAGCGATGCCATAGAAGAACCATACTTGGTTCTACCATTCAGTCAAAGGTTCTTTAAAGAGCCATCTCTTTCTTACCTTTTTATAATCTAAAGAACCTTCTTTTGCCACAAAGAACCTTTTTGTGAAACAGAAAGGTTCATAAGATGTTAAGGTTCTTTATGGAACCATTTAGACAAAAACGGTACTTCTATGGTATCATGAAGCACTTTTATTTTTAAGAGTGTATTACAAAATAAAATATATCTTTTAGAAATGTAAAAAAATAATAACAACAATATAAGATTATTTATTATTATATTTAAATTATTTGGCTTCCTAAAATCACTAATGTGAATGTGATGAATGTGGTATCACATCAAAGTTAGTCGTTCCAGCACTAGACTGTGTTAAACTTGTACTGCAGGACTCAAACCAACTGTCAAACTACACTGATATGAACCAGAAACCCATCACTTAATCATCAATAATTGACCATATGCACAGAGTGAACTTCCGCCGAAGCTGATTTTATATGAGCTATATATAGGTGGGCACTCTTGAGACTCCTCTACTGTCTCATTCTTATCAGAAACTGAGAAAAATAATAATTGCAACATCGTAAATAATGATAGTGGCATGAACATTCAGTTTCATATTATTTAACAACATATCATTTAAATCCCAGGAGAGAACCTGCATAGTTGTACATTTAAATGCTGACGGCTAAACACTGTCATAACGTGTTTAGGCTAAAGTTAGATAGCTAGCGATACTTCTCTTCAAGGACATCTTAATCGTATTCTTGATAATACATAGCTTGCCTTCATAGTCATCAACACATATTTAAATCTTGTAATATTTTAAAGTCTATTGTTTTTCAACTCAGCTGTGCAATAAAATTCACTTCAAATATTCACTTTTCATTCATAAAGACCACATGGAAAAAAATTTCTTTCACTGAAAACAACGTCTTTTTAAGATGAAAATTACATGAAATGCCCCATATAACCAGAAGATGGCAGCAGAGGATCAATCATTGGCTGCCATTTCAACTCCCTAGTTTTTTCAGGATTTCTTGCTTTTCGATTTATTATAAAACTACTAGTATAATACATTGTAGCACTTTTACCGCACTGAAGTATATACTATAGCAAGTGCAAGTCATTAAAATAAATAAATAAATACATGAGCTCTGACACAAACAGCCTATAAGGGTGAATTATTTAGATACTTATATACAGTTCACTACAAATTAAATAAGTTAAAATATTAATGGTATGAGAATTATTAATTATTAATTAAAATATTAATTATGCACTCAATATGACTCTATGTGAATATGAAATATTTGATATAATTTAATAACTACATCTTTTAAGCTTTATCTTGAAGTGTAAAAGCTATTAAATAGTCTATATTTATCTAAACACAAACGTGTAACTGCTGTAGTTTTGTTACTCTGAATTTAGTCTGAATCATTCAAGCTCTTTTTTGTCATCAGCTTGTCAGATGTTTGTCCGGTTATTACTGTCAATCACAGCAATGGCTTGCGCATATTCAGCCGATTTATTGGTGTATTTTTTTAAATTGCGTTTGTCATTCTTGAAATCGTCTACATGCTCATTAGGTCCTCTTAGACAAATAACACTTTTCTTCAATTGTGAGTGGATTATTTAGAAAATGAGCAAAGGACACTCCTATTACAGCACAGAACAGTTGACCGGAAATGACTGAGCTGGCTTGACTAAACAAGGAAGTAATCCGTGCATATGGTCAATCGCAACACTCATAGTCCAAAGGCTCAAAATAAACACAGACACAGAAACGCAGAGTGAATGCACATTAATACTAAAATCCCTGTGTTGTTAAAAAGTCACATCAAATCAGTAATGACAATCCTTATATTTGCTAACACGGACTTCATGTAGAGTTGCGGTTGTAACACTTTTCCGGGTCCTGTGTTGATGTGCAGGAGAATCACTGCCGGCGGATCAAGATTCTGGGCGACTGCTACTACTGTGTGTCTGGCCTGACGCAGCCCAAGACGGATCACGCTCACTGCTGCGTGGAGATGGGTCTGGACATGATCGACACCATCACGTGAGTGTGAGCCGCTCGTGTCCTTCACAACACGTCGCTGATGGACGCTTCTTCTCAAGGGCATGAGTTTCCTCTGTAAATCCCTAATCAAACACACCTGAGCATGCTCATCACTGTCTTGAGGATCATTAGAAAATCACAGGACGGTGAGTTTGATCAGGGTTGGAGCTAAACTATGCAGTGCATTGGCCCTCCAGGACAAGATCTGAGGAACCCTGGGCCTGAGGAACATCATGGGAACAGTGACATCTAAACTTAAAACTGATGGCCTATAAAAACTTGAAGGGATCGTTCACCCAAAAAATGAACATTCTGTTTTTTATTCTCTCTCATTTGGCTCCAAACATGAATAATGTTCTTCTGTGAAACACAAAAGAACATTTGAAAATCTTCCATCTGCCGTCGTCTCTACTGTAATAGTCAATGGATTTCAGAGTTTTAAGAGTTTCAGTGTTCTTGTTTAACCCAGCAACACATCCAATGGCAAAGCAACCAAAATTATCTGAATCTGAATATCTGCAGCTCCTGAATATCCCACATAACTACATTCATATCAGTTTGATGACAGCGCCACCTACTGGTTACAGTCAGTTAGACATATATTTATTACAGTATACACCACTAGTTAAAAGTCTGGAATAAAAAAGATTTTTTTAGATGTCTCTTTTGATCATCAAGCATGCATTTATTTGATTAAAAATGCAGTAAAAACAGCAATATTGTGAAATATTATTACAATTTAAAGTAGCTGTTTTCTATGTGAATATATGTTAAAATGTAATTGATTGCTGGGATCAAAGCTGAATTTTCAGCATCATTACATCAGTCTTCAGTGTCCCACAATCCTTCAGAAATAATTCTAATATGCTGATTTGCTGCTCAACAAACATTTCTGATTATTAGCAATGTTGTTTTGCCCAATATTTTTGTGAAAACTGTCATACGTTTTAATTTTTAGGAATCACAGATAAATATAAACTTCAAAAGAACAGCATTTATTTGAAGTAGAAATCTTTTGTAACATTATAAATGTCTTTACTGACACTTTGGGTCAATTTAATGCATCCTTGATGAATAAAAGTATGACTGTTGAAAAAATGCAAAATTTTGTGCAAATCAGTATATTAGAATGATTTCTGAAGGATCATGTGACACTGAAGACTGGAGTAATGATGCTGAAAATTCAGCTTTGATCACAGCAATCAATTGCATTTTAACATAGATTCTCATAGATAACACAGCTATTTGACATTGTAATAATATTTTACATTTTACTGTTTTTACTGTATTTTGATCAAGTAAATGCAGCCATGGTGAGCAGAAAAGACTTGAGTGTTCAGGAATTATTCCTGACTTTTAACTTAATAGTTTTATGGGTGTTTAAACCATGTGAATCTTCATCAACTTTATGCTGATCTATCTGGTGATTATGGGTGACAGAGACAGACTGAGCTGTTGAACATCATTGTGTCCTGCAGGTCGGTGGCTGAAGCTACAGAGGTGGATCTGAACATGCGTGTGGGTTTGCACACGGGACGCGTGCTCTGTGGCGTGTTGGGTCTCAGGAAGTGGCAGTATGACGTATGGTCCAATGACGTGACGCTGGCCAACATGATGGAGGCTGGAGGATTGCCCGGGTGAGGATCTAGACTAGTGAACAATCACCAGCTGTTTGAGAGCTGTTTTCTCATCTGGTTGTTTTACAGGAAGGTGCACATCACTCGCGCCACGCTGGAGTGTCTGAATGGAGATTATGAGGTGGAGCCGGGAAACGGCCGCGAGAGACACTCGTTCCTGCTCAAACACGACATCGAGACCTTCTTCATAGTGCCATCTCACCGCAGGAAGGTGTGTGTGCAGATAACAGAGAGCATTCCCACAACTTTATTTGATATAGCCTACATTCTCAAAACATTAAGAGAAAATGTTCTTAGTCATTTTTACTTGATGTTTTTTATAGTATTGAGAGAAAATGTTCTGATAACAACATTCTTATACTGTCCCTATGATGATATTTGTAATTAATAAACAGTCACAAAGTTAAGGCAAGACACTGCAGGTGAATAGGGTAAAAAAAATGATCTAATAGTTTTCACCTTACTTACCCAGTTGATTGATTGCATTGATAATTGCAAACATTTTTAGTTTTAATATGCAACTGAGGCATTGTTTAATGAAATATGCACTAATTTGCATAGCTTTTTAATACAAAAATCTAAACACTGGATTAAGTCAGTTTCAAAATTCTTGTTTTTCTTGACATATTAGAGTCAAAAATCTAGTTTTGTCACTGCGAAATTCAGAAAATACTTAGGACATACAGAAAACTTTTTATTAATTTATTTTACAATTCTTTGGGGAATAAAATGTATAAAATCAAGCAAATTAAATATGAACAAATCTCTCTGTGTAAGTGCTACTGAAGTGGAGATTTACGGCTCAGTGTAGGAGAAAAAACTCATTTTGAGAAAACGGCCATTAAAAATATGGATTGTAATTGAAATCTATTGACACAAATAGATAAAGTGCTATAAGAAACACTTAACAGTGCCTTTTGGATGTTTTCTTTCCACTAGTCTGAAAAACACTTTATGAAACACCAAAATGCCCAAAATCTCAAACTCGACAGGCGAATGAAAAAGCAGTATTTTTGCCTGTAGTGTCTCCCCTTAAGAGAAAACACTATTAGAATATTTAAAATAAATGCAACAATAGCATTATAATGAGAACAAGAAAACTAGATATTTTAGTAACATTAATAACAATGGTCCCTCTTTGTTTATATAATGTACACTAGTACATTTGACTTTATCTGTAACTGTAAATTCTCCCTAAGAAGTACCTTAGTGTCTTTTCAGAATTCAGTATGAATTTATGAATGAGTGTTTTTTTACTATGAATATGGCATTGCTCAGCATGATTATATAGTTTGCATATTCAGTTGCAGTCGACTCACTGATGGATTCATTGAGCGTTTTGTGTGTGTTTTTCCAGATTTTTCCTGGTCTGATCCTGTCAGACATCAAACCTGCCAAAAAGATGAAGTTTAAGACGGTGTGTTTTTTACTGGTGCAGCTCATGCACTGCCGCAAGATGTTCAAGGCTGAGATTCCCTTCTCCAACGTCATGAACTGTGAGGACGGGGACAAGGTATGATGCTAAACACCAGAGATGTGGTTTCCCTGTGTCTGTTGAAACTGTTTTGTCTGAGATCTACTGTTGAGCTCATGCTGTCACTCATCATCATATGATTGTGTCTGCGATTGGCAGAGGAGGGCGTTGCGCTCGGCACCAGAGAAGCTCAGGAACCGCACCTCCGTGACGGCCAACGCGGCTCAGAGCAGTCCGGGGACACGTGTCAACCGCTACATCAGCCGTCTGATCGAGGCCCGGCAGACGGAGTCCGACACGGCTGACCTGCACTACCTCACGCTCATGTACAGAGACTCGGAGCGAGAGCGCAGGGTGAGAACTGGTGTCACTGCATCATGTGCTGAGATTAAACAATAAGATTTTAGTGACACGCAATTTGTCTGTTCACACCAGAATGGCTACAAAGATCCTGCAAAATGATATTTAAACTCACATTAGACACTTTTAACATTAAATAAATCATATCATCAGTATCTGAAATCGTCATTATTTGTATGCTATTTTTACTGTCTCTCATTGCATATCACCATTGCAGCTGGTTAGGACAAAAGCTTTAACATAGAAAAGATACCTTTTATGTTGTGGTGTTGTCAAATCTGGTAAGGACAGTGTAAACTTCTGTCATTCCCCAAATTTTGGTTTACAGAATGTTCTGGTAACATCCCCAAAACAAGCTTATTTAAAGTTTTAGTAAAATTCCTATATGCAGCATTTTAATTGCAAACTTAGTTGAATGGTTTTAATAATATATTCTTAAAATAACTATTAGAGAATGTTCTGTATGTGTTTACTTTAGGTTATAACAGAAAAATCTCCCTGCAACATTCTGGAAAGGTATTTGGCTACAATAAAGTGAACCTAAACCTGAGCATTCCTATTTTGGTTCCTACACTGCAAAAAATGCTGTTCTTACTTAGATTTTTTTTGGTCTAGTTTCCAGCCAAAATATCTAAAAATTCTTAAAACAAGAAGGATTGTTTTTTTAGAAAAGTAAAAATTATGTACTCGTTTTCAGAAAATAAGCAAAATAATCTGACGATGGGGTAAGAAAAATAATGTTGTTTTCTGTTTGAAATAGGACTTTTTGCTTACCCTATTGGCTGATTATTTTGCTTGTTCCACACTGCAAAAAAAAAAAAAAATCCTTGTTTTCAGTCAAAATATCTAAAAATTCTTAAATCGAGAAGGATTTTCTAGACAAGTGGAAATTATTTTCTTGTTTTCAGAAAAAAACAAGTCAAAATTTATTAAGTTTTTGCTTAGAACAAGCAAAATAATCTGCCAATGGGGTAAGCAAAACAAAAAAAAAACTTAAAAGTCAAGCAAAAACACACTTAATTTTGACTTGTTTTTTTTCTGAAAACAATACAATAATTTTTTACTCATCTAGAAAATCCTTGATTTAAGAATTTGTAGATATTTTGGCTGGAACAAGAAAATAAATCTAAGTAAGAAAAAAAAATTTGCAGTGTAAAAAAAGAACAGAACAGGAACCTTATGGAAATGTTAGGGGAATGTTCTGAGTTTGATGGGATAAACGTGAATTTCAGCTGAATCGTGTATTTGATCTGCTGTATGCGGTCAGTGTTTTTCAGCATGTGTAAGCTGTGGATATGTGAGTGTTTGAGCATGAGGTGTGCTGTGTTTCTCCAGTATCATCAGCTGAATGACGAGTATTTCACCGGCGCTGTGGTTCTGTCTCTCATCCTCACGGCTCTGATCGGCGTCCTCTACCTGCTCGTCATGCCACAGTACGTACAGCAGCACAACACTCCTAACCCTAACTCCTGATCAGACACACTCCCCTCTAGTTACAGGTTTGTGAAGTTTGAGTTTTGCAGAAAGTGTCTGATTTTGACTGAGCTGTCGAGTCAGAGCTGTGTGTGAGAAGCAGACGTTCTCAGATGTAGAGTGTCCACTCTTCTGTGTGTTCACTGGTGTTTTTCTGGTCTTGTGTTTGTTGTTCTCAGAGGGATGGTCGTGCTGGTGTTGCTGGTCCTCTGCATCTGTTTTCTGGTCGTGTGTATCATGTATCTGCACATCACTAGAGTTCAGGTAAAACTCACTCAACACCACCATCACCGGTCCAGCCGAACCGTAACAGTGTCATCTTCAGTTCCATGTCATTTATAACATTTTACAGACTAGATTTACTAAACAGATTTACTTTTTCAGAAAGTGATTAATATCCATAAGCTGATCTTCCATCATGCTGGTGTTTATTGATCTCTGTCTGTGTGTGTCAGTGTTTTCCAGGATGCCTCACCATACAGATCCGGACTGTTCTGTGTGTGTTCATAGTGCTCTTAATATACGCTGTGGCCCAGGCCTGTGTGGTAAATCACTCGAACATCACGTTACTAGAGCTGAACATACTGCTCATCTCACATTAGTCACAGACATTCAGAACCAGTGTTGGGGGTAATGCATTACAAGTAACGCAAGTTACATAATAATATGACTTTTTTCAAATAACTAGTAAGTAACGCATTACTTTTTAATTGACAAGAAAATATCTGAGTTACTTTTCCCCTCAATTATTGATTAAAAGCTCTCCTGTCCCCATGTTGAGAGAAATTGTGAGTAAGATGTTCCTTTAGTTCTAGAATAAATGTGAACATGCATTAATTCATCTCACTCAATAAAAAAACAAACTTCAAAATTCAACACAAACCTGCATTAAATATGTCAAATAATACTAATATCCTTTATGTATTTAATCCCATTTTATTAACCGATGTCTTTGCTGCCGACCTTCGATGATCCAATCCATCCATACTAATAAGCAAAAATGACTCAAGATAATCGAACATTTGTTTTCCTTTTTTATTGCTGAAGAGTTGACATTTGTTCTTCTGCGGTCTACTGTACAGACGTCAATATACTTTTCTCTAAGCCTGAGGCTTTTGGTGTGAAAAGGCTTTTACATTTGACAAAAATAGAACTTTTTATATTAAAAACAAACAAGCAAGCCCTGCCCAGATTTAAAAAGTAATGCAAAAGTAACGTAACGCATTACTTTCCATAAAAGTATCTAAGTAACGTAATTAGTTACTTTTTTAGGGAGTAACTCAATATTGTAATGCATTACTTTTAAAAGTAACTTTCCCCAACACATGTGAGATAGTTTGAAGAGCACAGTTTTCTCTCATTTAACCAAGTAGAAACATTCTTAGTGCATTCAAAGCGTTCTCCATCTGTGTCAGGTGGGCTGCATGCCGTGGCTTTGGCCGACTAACTCCACGCGCTCCATCGTGATCATCGACGTGTCCAGAGGACTGAACCGCACCATGGCAGAGCTTCCGTGTGAAGGAGCGCAGTACGCCTTCCTGTCCTGCATGCTGGGGACGCTGACCATGGCGCTGTTCCTGCGAGTGTCCTGGCTGTCCAAAATCCTCCTGCTGCTGCTGTTGCTGGTGCTGTATGTCACCGTGCTGGAGCTCAGCGGATTCAGACGCTCCTCAGGGTGAGAGACGCTCCACACCAGATCACTGGATACACACAAACCATCAAATCTAAACTCAGAATGCACAAGCTGACTCTCTGCAGCTTCTGTTCTTTAAAAGCTTGTCTGCTGAGCTGAATGTGTTTGATTGTGTTTGGAGCGCAGGATGGTGTTGTTGAGCGCTCGCGGTCTGGAGCCCATCCTCTCTCTGCTGCTGTTCTTCACCGCACTCGCCCTTCACTCCAGACAGATGGACCTCAAACTGCGCCTGGACTTCCTCTGGGCCACTCGGGTACACAAGAACATCACAGACTGGGGTCAAATCCCTTGATATTTCTCTAACAAAACAAAAACCTCCCACTGTACTAGTGGTCAAAAGTCCTTAAAATGTCCGAATGTTTTTGAAAGAAGTCTCTTCTGTTCATCAAAGCTGCATCGATTTGATTAGAATACAGTAAAAATAAGGGTATAATAGTTAAAACTAAAAATGAAGCTACAATTTAAACCATTTTAAAAACCATTTTCATTACTTGACATATATGTCATAAATGCATAAATGTTTATTGAAATTAAAAAAAAAATTCAACCAGTTTCCAAGTCAATATTTCTCATTTTAAATTAGTTTAACTTGATGTACTGAAATTATGGAAGCCAGTGAATAAAAAAAGGTAATTGCAACATTTAAAGTCAGGATAATATTCTGACTTTTTTATTTCAAAATTCTGACAAATAAACTCACAATTGCTTGTTATAAAGTTAAATCTGTGAGATATAAACATGCAATTAGAACTTTTTTTTTAGAATTGCATGATATAAACTCAAAATGGCAAGTTCTGAAGTCAGAAAACTCTTTCATAAGCAATTCTGAGAAATAAAGTCACGATTTTGAGATATAAATTCTGACTTTTTTCTCAGAACTGTGAGTTCATATCTTGCAATTCTGACTTTATAACATGCTATTGCAAGTTAAGTTAGAATTGTGAGATAAACTCTCAATTCTGAGAACATAGTCTTTTTTCCCCTTAAAATTAGACTTATTGCACACTTCTGAGAAAAAAAGATAAAAAGTCGCAATAGCCTTTTTTGTAATTTTATATTCAGTGGCTGAAATGGGCTTTCATACTAAAATAGCTAAAACTAAAATATAAATTTATAAAAAGGAAGACATATAAAAAATTAAAACTACTTAACAGACAACAACACAAAATTATTAAAACATTAAAATTAAAATGAAACATAATATATCAATAAAAACTGATTTAAAATATCAGTTTTAGTACTGTTAAATATTAATACAAGCCTGTTAAAATGCAATTTATTTCTGTGATCAAAGCTGAATGTTCAGCATCATTACTCTAGTCTTCAGTGTCACATGATCCTTCAGAAATCATCTGCATACAGAATGACTTTAAAATGTCTGTGTGCCGGAATAAAAGAATTACATGATGATGTGAAAGAAGGCAATGAAACCATTTTGGTGACTAAACCAATTCACTGAAAAAAACTTTCTGAAACAATTGTAATCATTATTAATCTACAGTATGAGGTGTTTCAAGCTGACTCTCAGTCTTATATTCTCGGGTCTTATATTCATCTATGAAAGCCATTTATAATACAGTCAGTAACACATTCGAGTCACAAGATGGAAGCAGTTAGTTATTCTAAGTTACAGAGAGGCATGAAATGAGCACCGATGCTGACAATGGTTCATTATATTAATATGTGACTGCAACTGACTAACAATAATCAAGTGTTCCAGATGAAATCATCAGCATTGCAAGTAACGCAAGTTATGTAATAATATGACTTTTTCCAAGTTACTTGTAAAGTAACGCATTACTTTCCATAAAAGTACTTAGTTACTCTTTTAGGGAGTAACTCAATATTGTAATGCATTACTTTTAAAAGTAACTTCTCCCAACACTGGTAATGATATATCCTGTGTACTGTGACAACATGCCTTTGTGTGTGTGTTCAGGCGGAGGAGGAGAGGGACGGCATGGAGAAAGTCAAACTGGACAACAAGAGGATCCTCTTCAACCTGCTGCCGGTTCATGTGGCTCAACACTTCCTGCAGTCCAACCCCAGAAACATGGTGAGAAACATTCATCCGCAGCTGCTGATTGTGATGTTGTGTCATGAACACAGAGCTGATGGTGTGCTTCTGCTGTGTCAGGATCTGTATTACCAATCCTACGCTCAGGTCGGGGTACTGTTCGCTTCCATTCCCAACTTTAATGACTTCTACATCGAGCTGGACGGAAACAACATGGGTGTGGAGTGTCTGCGGCTGCTCAACGAGATCATCGCCGACTTTGACGAGGTCATTGATCATACTCTCATTGTAGTACTGAGATGCTATTATAGCTTTAATAATAGTTTGATTTGTATATTTTCCATTTTTTATTTTGGTTTTAGTAATTTTGTTGTGTTAGACACTAACAGCATGAAATCAAACTAGAAAATAAAAGACATAAGAACATAAATATGAAACAAAACCCCTTAAACAAATCCCAAACCACTTGTGACCCTGGACCACAAAACCAGTCACCATTCATTTTTGAATAAATAAGCTTTCCATTTATGTATGTTTGTTAGGAAAGGGCAATATTTGATACAACAATTTCTAAAATCTGGAATCTGAGGATGCAAAAAAATAATAATAATAATATTGAGAAAATCACCTTTAAAGTTATCCAAATAAAGTTCTTATCAAATGCATATTGCTAATCAAAAATTAAGCTTTGATATATTTATAGTACAAAATTTACAAAATATCTTCATGGAACATAATCTTTACTTGGCATAAAAGAAAAATAGATAATTCTGACCCATACAATGTATTTTTGGCTATTGCTACAAAGACTGTTTTTGTGGTCCAGGGTCACATATATGTTTTATTTCAGTTCAGGGTAGTTAACTAAAACTACCATACAAACCAGAAAATACCATTCCTTACTTGAAATAGAATAAATGTTAACTGAAATAAAATTTAACTTGATGTACTAAAATAACTGGAAGAAACATTAATACAATAAAATAAAAGATTGGACTAAAAATAACTAGAACTAAAATAACATTCATTTCAAGCAGTGGTTTTAGTTTCAGTTTTTTAGTTGTAGTTAACTGTAATAACCCTGCTCTTAATCCATTTCATCTCGTATTTCCATCATTTTGCAGCTCATGGACAAAGAGTGTTATAAAGACATTGAGAAGATCAAGACCATCGGCAGCACGTACATGGCAGCGGTGGGTTTGGTGCCCACCATCGGAACCAAGGTCACTAAACCAGTCACACGGGAAATAATGCTAAAGATGAGTAACACTTACAGAGCATTTGTGAACATGATTCATTTACTGCTTCACAGGCAAAGAAATCCACAGCAGAACATCTGAGCATCATAGGAGACTTCGCCATCGAGATGTTTGACGTTCTGGACGAAATCAACTATCAGTCATATAATGACTTTGTCTTGAGAGTGGGTAAGTTATCACACATGTGCACCGCTGTGTTTGACTGCAACTTTTCTAACAGTTGTAAAGAAAATGAATGACATTTTAGAAGTTTTCACAAAGCAAGCTCCCTATTGCGTCATCCTCATTGTCAGTTAATGCAGAAGCGGTTGTGGGTGTTTTCTGATGGTTTATTTGTGAATGCTCAGGTATTAATGTGGGTCCGGTGGTGGCCGGGGTCATCGGGGCTCGCCGGCCACAGTACGACATCTGGGGAAACACGGTGAACGTGGCCAGCCGCATGGACAGCACCGGAGTGCCTGGAAAGATACAGGTACTCATACAAAAATAATACTGTGACTCTCTAAATATCACAATAATACATACAGTATCTGACAAAAGTGAGTACACCCCTCACATTGCAGCAACAATTTTAGTATATATATATGAAACTTGGATATATTTTAAAGTAGTCAATGTGCAGCTTGTATAGCAGTATAGCAGATTAACTGTCCTCTGAAAATAACTCAACATACAGCCATTATTGTCAAAATAGCTGGCAACAAAAGAGAGTGCACCCTAAGTGAACTTGTCCAAAGTGTCAATATATTGCATTAGCACCATTGTTATCTGGCACTGCCTTACTATGACTTACCATTTTAATGTGATTTCAGTCAAAATGGGTGAAAAAACATAAAAACAACCACTTGTAATACAATATAATCGGATATCACTTTTGGCCACAAGGTGGCACTGTCTCAAAACGTTTTAAATGCTCTCAGGTCATGGTCTCGATGGTGCATACAAAGTTTTGTAATCGTACCCCAATGCATTGGTAAAAATGTAGCATTTTATATCATGATACTCTATTGTAGTCAATGGCAATTTTATGTTTTGTTCAATTATAGCGCCACCAAGAGGCACAATCCCACCAATTTGTTTGTGTGTCCTTAGAGTGTGCTCATACATAAGTGTGTCAAATCTGGTGAAAATATAAAATTTTATTGAGTTAAAGACTTTTTTCTGTATGAGAAGAGAAAAAAATGACCGATGGCTGACTTTGTTTGCATTTCTTTGCCACTTACTATCAAAATTTTGGCAATTGGGCATTAGCATGTAGCCAGCACGCTATGTTTCTAAATTTCCTACAGTGGCTTTGTGTTGATTAGTGTCGATTCTGAGATATTGACAAATGTTTTTTAAGCGTTAAAATGCAACGTTGCATAAACCATAAAGTTAACCTGGCATGCTTGGTATCGCTTGACTCGGCAAGAATTCAGGAGTCTAAAAAGGTGACTCTCGTGAAAATAAGTCAACCACACCTAAAATTATAAGCATGTGAATATTTGATATATTTTCTGGCTCGAAGCTTCACAGTTTTGTAACGATACATCAATGCGTTCGTAAAATATAGCATTTTACTACAAATTTCTACATGACGCCCAAAATGCCTGACATAGGAAAATTGGTGCTCCTCCAAATCTAACGAGACTAAGATTTTTGACCAAACCATTCAGTAGTTATATGCAAAAATAGACACTTTTCATATCTCCTGATCACTAGGTGGCAGTGTGCCGAAATACCGCAGGTAGCCTCAGGTCATGCTGTTTATAACACACATCAAGTTTGGTCTCAATACGTCAAACTGTTGCGGAGATATAGCCTCACATACATTTTTGCGTACTTTTCATAGAATTTGTTCATGACTAATCAACTTGAATTGTGTAACTTTTTGCCAGCATGGTCTGAAGATGATCTGAGCCGATTTTGGTAAAAATTCAAACAAACCCTCTAGGACGAGTTCGAAAAAGTTTGTTTTATGAACTTTTAAAAAAGTGATATATCAAACATGTCTTAATGGGTGAATTTCAGAAAACATGCCTATGTCACGTGTCAAAATAAAAAGAAAGAAAAAAAATCATTTTGCATGAAAAAAATAAAGCCTGTCTTTAGGACTATTTACATTTTTATATTTTGATATTGTTTATAAAATATTTACCCACGAGAATGGTCATTATTGTAATGCACATAAATGTTTTATTACATTTATTTTTTATTTAAAGGAATATATGAAGTAGAATTTGTTGTACTTCCTTTCATTTGTGACCCTGGACCACAAAACCAGTCATAAGGGTCAATTTTTTTAAATTAAAATTTATACATCATTTGAAAGCTGAATAAATTTACATTGATATATAGTTTGTTAGAATAGCACAATATTTGGCCGAGATACAACTATTCTTGAATCTGATGCAAAAAAAATTAAAAAAATTTTTTTTTTTAGAAAATTGCCTTTAAATTTATCCAAATGAAGTTCTTAGCAATGCATATTACTAATCAAAAATTAAGTTTTGATATATTTACGATAGGAAATTTACAAAATATCTTCATGAAACATGATCTTAATATCCTAATGATTTTTGGCATAAAAATAAAAATGTATCATTTTGACCCATACAATGTATTGTTGGCTTGTGCAATGATTTGATACATTTTTCTTTTATGATAATAATAGGAATTACAAAGAACTTCAGTAAAATATGTAGACATTACAGTAGTGAGAATTTGTTCTAATTATGTCTTGATAAACATTACATCATGAATAATGTCACTGCAAACATCTCCATAGTCCTGAACTGGCTTCATTTTCTTCATGCACCATAATTGTGTTCATTAAACATGATTACACACATAATAACACATGCATGTACAAATAAACCTGTATGTACAGCATATTGACCTGAATGTGGATGATCTTCCAGGTGACGGAGGAAGTGTACCGTCTGCTTCAGAACGACTATGATCTTCTGTGTCGTGGCAATGTCAGCGTGAAGGGCAAAGGTCAAATGATCACGTACTTCCTGGAGGGTAAAGCGCAGGACGCGGGGAACAGAGCGCCGCATCGCACCGGTGGGCTGGAGCGCAGGGTTCACGCCATCGCCCGCTCCAGCAGCACAAACACCAAAGCCGAAAGCACAGCGTCCGTGGCCTCGGGATTCGCCGCCAGAGTCGGCGTCAGCAGCGGAGCTCATGGGTCACGTGGCGCAGCCGCTAATGTGCCTACGCTAGGAGAAGAGCAGGAGGATATGTAGGACTGATCGCACACCACAGCAACACGCTTTCACCATGAAAGACATGAGAATAACATCTGCAGGTGGAAAGATTGAAGCGTCTTCCCTTTGTAAGCATTAAGATTGTCATCCCACCGACATGACACTGATTCAGCTTCTCAGAACACAGTCCTGCTCCAGCGTTAAACAGGATAAATTCTGGTCTCGTTCTGGATTTCTGGATTACCTTCCAACATGAATCATTGAATTAGCAGAGTTGTGAATGCCGTTTCACATTCACATCCACAGATTCACAAGAGCCTAATAATCTTTGAAATATGAAGGATTCTGATGAGCTGCAGAGACATTTAGAGTTCTTCAGCAATGTGTCATTTCTCAATTTTTATGCCAACTTCTTATAAGAGCTGTACATAGTAGATGTTGTTACGATCAGAGTTTGTGTATTTTTTGTATTAAACTCTCCAGTGCATTTGAATGAATGTGATAGTGTGTGTGTGTGAGATGCGTTTATAATATAAAGAGCAGCAATAGAAGCAGGACATGCTCTGCATCAATGCACTAGATTTTATTCTCACACACTCTTCATCGTGTCAGTCCTGCTCACACTGTAAAAAAAAATACTTGTTGAGTCAACTTAAAATAATTTGTTACCTGACTGCCTTAAAATTTTAAGTTTAGTCATATCAAAAAAGCTTAGTCAACTTGAAATGTGACAACTTAGATATTTGAGTTGATTCAACTTAAAAAATTACGGCAGCAGGGAAACCAATTATTTTAAGTTGACTCAACAAATTGTGTTTTTACAATGCAGACAGGCTGAGACCGGAGAAATCAAAGATCTCGGATGTTTCTAGCTGCACTCTGATTTCAGAAAATAACAATAATACAATAAAAATCAAGTTATGTGTTATATCAGGATACAGAATGGTTATTTATCAGTACATATTGGTTCAGAGCAGCATGCGTCTGTAGAACAAGAGAAATCAGGGAGTTTGATAACAGCTTCATCATCCTCGGCTGCAGTCACACAGACAGACTGTTCTGACACTATACTGCCCTCCAAAGGCAAAGCGCAGTAACTACACATTTGGTCAAAATTGAGTTAAGGCTTAAAATGGACTTTGTGACAACAGTTTTGTCTCCTGGTTAAATTGTGTCCTGTTTCAGAGATGAGAGATGAGAGTTTCAACATGTTTGACTAGCTAGTGTAAAAACTTTAAAGGCATTTTTCTCAGTTTCAGTGTTGGCGTAGTTACTGCACTTTGCCTTCGGAGGGCAGTATAACTACAATCCGATATTAGTAGAGTCCAAAGCATCTGACACTGCATTGAAAAAGCTTTTGTAATTTAATTTAATGTTTCATTACAAATTATATTAGCAGAATAAAACAGAGTGAGGTGTAGTTAAGTTGGAGTGAAAAAAAAATGAATGTAAAAATGTCACATGATCAGTGACTCGTTTACTTACATTAACAGAACGTTTGTCATCTGTTGTTTACTCCAGCAGTTCTCTGGTGTTTACTAATGCTTTAAGAATGTTGGCACAAAAACATTATTTACACACCATTCATGGAACGTTTTAATTGGATGTTCATCGAATGTTACTACTCAAAACATCCATAGAACATTCAGAAGTAACATTCCCATGATGTTTGCAACATTTTAAATGGAATGTTCCTTTAAAGATCGTATAACCAAAAATAATAATAATAGACAGTAGTAATAATAGAACATTCAGAAATAACATTTTCATAATTGAAAGGGAATGATTTTTCTATCCAGATTTTGTACCTCAGTGTGGTGTCAGGCATTTGGACCTTTAGTGATAAAGCGTGTGATTAGCAGGGACAACCTCCACATGCTGAATATGTGCCAATTCTATCAAATCTCAATCTGAAGTGTAATGACTGGACACGATTCTGTCATCAGCGTTCACTGTAATAATCTGAGTGACATTCACATGCAGATCAAACATGACAGGACAAATGCTATGTACAGAACTACAGTGTATGCATGAGAACTTTTCTATCTTAGATGTGTGACGTGTTACTGAGACTTCTACCTGAGCGAGGCGGATGGTTTGATGTTAAAGAGGTCAGTTAGTTGTGGTGTATGTGGACACAAGGGTACAGTGACCAATCTACTGACCTGGAGGTCAACCACCCGTCCGTGAGGAATGCTGCGTCACACACACACAGCGAATAGATCTCTGTAGACTGGTACGTGTTTACAAGCACAAAACTCATTCTCTCATTCTGTACATTTCTGAGACTATGAGGAGCAACAATGATTCTTTATATATTTCTATGGCAAATGTTTATTTTCATGCTGATGTTTTGAATCATGACGCTTTTCTTCTTCAGGGTATGAATCGATCTCTCAGTCGCGCTCTCTGTACTGTCGATACAGTATTCTTGCCTTATTTGACACGCTTGCGGTGGTTGAAGTCATATGCCTTTTAGCTCTTTGATATACTGTACAGAAGTGTATTTTGTAAATACAGCGATGTATGATATGCTGTCCTTTGTACAGTGTAAACCTGAGCAATACCAGATTTTGTAATAAAGAGAGTATTGAAGTACAACGGGTCATTTTTTCCTGTTTGATGGTTGTGCAACACTTGTGCTTTGGTTTTGTAGTCTTTTTGTTTGTAGTTTTGACTTCCTGTTTCCCGCTTGATTGCTTGCTGGTGTGTCTTGTTAGTCCCGTTACCCTTGTGTATACAAGTCCTAATCTTTCTTGTGTTTATTAGCATCTTGTCTTTCTATGGTGGTTTGTTCTGCCACGTTTTTTGATTTATTTATGAATTATCTGCATTAACCCTTTCTTCCGTGTTGTCCCCAGCATTATAGAAGATCCAAACATGATGGTTCCAATAGATGTTTGTTTTTTCTGATATTTGCCCTTGATTAACTATTGTTTTGATTTTAGAGTGCTGCCTCAAAGACTCAACTCTCTGAATTATTATTATTATTATTATTATTATTTTGGCTGCCCACTGCTCCGGGTGTGTGTTCACTGCTGTGTGTGCACTTGGATGGGTTAAATGCAGAGCACAAATTCCAAGTATGGGTTCCTTTCCTTTCCTTTCATTTCCTTTCGCCATGATAATTTATTCTAAAAAGTGATTTACCCTTGGCTTCAAAAACAAGGCTTAAGTCTAGTCCTAGACTAAAATGTAAGTCTAAGATATTTTAACTTAAAGAGACTTAAACTGACTGATCTTAAAACATATCAATGCCTTTGTTTTGTCTTAAGATGCACACCGGTAATGTTTTTTCTAAGGCATGTTTATAAAAATGCTTAAATGTCTTAATTAAACTATGGCCTAATCTAATGATTTAAGCTATGCCCTGTATATGAAACCGGGCCTACATGTCATATTAATGTCAGTAATTCTTCTGCTAAATGACTCGAGTCACTGGAGGATCCATCTGTCTGCAGTCATGATCACACTAAATCAGCTTAATTCTGGTCCTGGGGACATTTTGTAAGTCTCCTTTATTTCAGACACATAGTTCAGTTCATGGATCTCTCTCCTAATGAGCTGATGATCTGAATCAGGTGTATCAAATAAGGAGGCAGTATGTGCAGAGTGATTAAGAATCATTGCACTAAATGGGTTCAATAATGAATCACACTGTGATGTTGAAGATCTTTCATAAGACCACATGCATTAATAAATGTGAAATAAATACAGAAGAAATGGTTATTTGTAAATGTATCTTGTATCAGTCATAAAACACATTACTCAGGTGAGATGGGTAACCTACAGAAACGTGTGATATACAATTACACTGAGGATCTGTACGGCCTGTTGGGAAAGACTGTTGGGAGATTATCTCAACTATTTCTACTAGACCAGGGTTCCTCAAATCTTACCCTGGAGGTCCAATGCGCTGCAGAGTTTAGCTCCAACCCTGATCAAACTCACCTACCTGTGATTCTCTAATGATCCTGAAGACCTTGATTAGCATTCTCAGGTGTGTTTGATTAGGGTTAGAGCTAAACTCTGCCGCGCATTGGACCTCCAGGGTAAGATTTGAGGATCCCTGTACTAGACCAATGTTTCTCAACCCTGGTCGTGGGCGCCCCAACACTGGACGTTTTGTGTGGCTCATTAATCAAACACACCTGATTCAACTCATGAGCTCATTAGAAGAAACTCCAGGAACTGAAATAAGTGTTTCAGATAATGGAGAAAAACAAAATGTGCAGTATTGGGGGCGCCCATGACCACGGTTGGGAAACACTGTTCTAGACAGAAACAAAGAGGAATCAGGTCAGTGACTTAAGAGCCTCTATGCTAAAGAAAAACAGCTTTCTTTCACACACCAAGTTCTTAGAAATGCACTTTTTGTTTTCATGTGGTTTTGAAACATTTATGTACTATTTTAAGAAAACTCTCATTGTAATATTGTTAGTAACACTGGAGCAGATGGCCAACATGACATGCTACAATCTAAACTGAACTAACTTTGCTTGATCATACTGAGTCAAATGATCAGATATTTGAAGAGATAATCCTGAGGATCAGCATGGCTTCTCTCTATAAATCACTTTTTGTTTATGCTGTATCTTATGCATCATTTAGTACTTGCAGCACATGATTCTAAGCAGATTTCCCCCAAATATTAATAAGCAGTGAAGCATTTTTATAAAATTTTTATTGTTTGGTCAATAAAAAATAAAATAAACCTTTATGCTACATTTACATTTAGTCATTTGCCAGATGCTTTTATCCAAAGCGACTTACAATTGGGGAATACATAAAGCCATTAACCTTAAAGAGGCAGACACCGGACGTGCTCATAATAGCAAGTTTCAGATATTTGATTAAATACCTGCCAGCTAGAAATGGAAGGAATAGAGAAAGATAACGATTTCTTTTCTTTTTTTTTAAATTAAGATCAAATAGTGTTGAAAGAGATGCGTTTTCATCTGTCGCTTGAAGATTTTCAGGGAGTCAGCGGTACAGATAAGGGTAGGAAGGTTGTTCCACCAGCTGGGAATAGTGTACGAAAAAGTTCTGGCAAGTGATTTTGTGCCTCTCTGTGATGGTTCCACAAGGCGTCATTCACAGGCAGATTTCAGACTTCTGGAGGGAATGTAGATTCATAGTAGTGAGTGGAAGTAGGCAGAGCCTGTGCTGTTCTGTATGCAAGCATCAGTGTCTTGAACTCGATGCGATCCACAACCGTTCGCCAGTGCAATGGGCTCATTGAAGACCAGTCGTGCTGCTGCATTCTGAATCATTTGTAGAGGTTTGACTGAGCATGACTGAAGTCCAGCCTAGAAATGACAAGGGCCTACTACTTTTCAGAAATGTCATTTTTAGTTGTTTTTTCTTCATTATGGTCATACCCTGACATTTTTGACTTTATCCAAATGTTGTTTTAGCTCAAAGCATTCATTCATTGGCTGAAGGACATTCTCGTTGAAGAACAGACTCACTGTGTTCTTCATGAGTTCCCTGCACACCATCTCAGAGCAGGCAGAGCCTGACGAGTCTCTGGAGCTCATGTCTGGATCTCAGCGCAAGACCTGGAGTTCAATCCTCAAAGTGCTTCGGGCTACAAGACACCATGATCGACGGACAACTAAACGGACAAGAAAGTCACGGTCCATCTCAGCAGATCATTCAGCTCGGCGAGGGTCTCGTAAGGTGTGTGAGTGTTCAACCAACCGTGTAAGCATTCAAACAGCTAGCATAACACACTTAACTCAACGGGTCAACAGCATTCACATCTCGGGGTTAAAGGGATAGTTCACCCAAAAATGGAAATGTGATGTTTATCTGCTTACCCCAGGGCATCCAAGATGTTGGTGACAAGATTTTAAATTCAAACCGGTGCAGTCTGCCAGCCATATAATGGCAGCAGATGGGCAACAGACCTTTAAGAGTAAAAAAACATGCACAGACAAATCCAAATTACACCTTGTGATGATACACTGACGTCCTAAGACCGGAAACGAACGTTTTTTGCGAAAAACTGAACAGTATTCATATCATATATATATATTATTATTATTATTATTATTATTATTATTATTATATATATTTTTTTTTTTTTACCTTTAGTAGAATACGCAAACACCAGAAACGATCTGTCACATGTACACGACACTCATTGTTTCCACAGAGCACAGAGATTGTGGGTATAGCGGCTATTCAAAATGGTAAACTTGCGCTTATCCTGATTGTTCAGACCCATTTAAAGCTAAAAGATTACGTTTGTTTGCGCAAACTCATCCGGGACTTTTCATCGGTTTCCCCTTACGGTGTTTACGTATACTACGCCAGAGCACTACATGTGTAACAAGCCGGATGATGAGCTCGTGCTCAGGACAGATGGACGTGGCTGTGTATCAAAGGTAAAAAATGATATAAATACTGTTCAGTTTCTCGCAAAAAAAGATCATTTCGTGTCTTAGGACATCAATGTATTGTCACAAGTCGTAGGGTGTAATTTGGATTTGTCTGTGCATGTTTTTGTTTTACTTTTAAAGGTTTGGTGCCCATCCACTGCCATTATATGACAGACAGACTGCAATGGTTTGAGTTAAAATTCTTTGTGTTCTGCTGAAGAAACAAGGTCACCTACATCTTGGAGGCCCTGGGGGTAAGCTGATAAACATCACATTTTCATTTTTGGGTGAACTATCCCTTTAAACTGCTTAGTTAATGTGTAGAGTGAGAAATATCTAGGTCAGTGGTTCCCAACCACGATCCTGGAGGCCCCCCAACGCTGCATGTTTTCCATGTCTCCTTAATCAAACACACCTGATTCATATAATCAGCTCATTAGTAGAGACTCCAAGACCTGAAATGGGTGTCAGAAAAATGAGAGATGCAAAATGTGCAGTGTTGCGGGGTCTCCAGGAATGTGGTTGGGAACCAGTGATCTAGGTAAAAAAAAAAAAAGTTTATAAAAATGTTGTGGGAACAGGCCCTGGTTTGGGCATGACTGGTTTAATCTGTGTTTCAGCAGGTGAATCTGCCGCAGTGGCTGGTCAATCTGATGCGTGACATCGAGGAGGCCACGACACATGAGCTGACCGTTGAATGAAGATCCCTGAGACGGCCAATGCATCTTCTGCTGGGCATTTCTCTTCTTTTGACACCAGAGGTCGTCATTTGCATTTGTAATTTTTTTTTTGTATTTTTTCACTAGCCAGAGTCGATTAAGTCAGAAGTTTATTTCTCCATCTCCAGTGCACTGTTTTCGTTGTTCTTGCACAATCTATGGCTGAACTTGTGTAGGTGGGATGTAAATGATTTGCTTGTGGCGTGTGTGTGTATAGGCAACGATGGACCTACAGCAATCCTGAAGAACATTAGCCGTGTTTGTTTGAGCTGACAAACAAAGCTTGAACTCATAAGATGTGCTCACCATTAAAGCTTAGTTCAGCTATTAATGCTATGGAATCAGAAATCTGTAGTGTCTGATGTCTTCAAACTAACTTGAACAATTTGCTGACCCTAATGCATCTTGTGATGTTAGTGTCCAAAGTTGGACTAATACTACACTAGGAACTCTTAATTACTGTAAAGTGACAAACATGTTATGATGTCTGAAGATCTCAGATTAGCCCGTCCTGTTATGCAATGACCACATGACCTTGTTTTTTGACCCAGCTCAAAGTGTGGTCAAAAACACATTGAGATGCTCCCGTACTCCTGTTGTGTGATCGGCAAATGTGTTTTGATCTCTAATTATATGCTGCATTATTGTTATACACGCTCTCGGTCACTAAGGCCGTTCCTTTTCAAAAAGAATACCTTTGAGTTTTATTTACTCCTAAAGGTGCATATTAGTGTCTTAAAGGTACATTTTAACCCCTAAAGTGAACTTATTAGTACCTAAATCATAATTTGTTGTCATCCCAGTGGCAGCTTTTTTTTTTTTCTTTTTTTTTTTCTTCCTTTCCTGTGTAGATGATAAACAGCAGCATCATGAACCTGTTATTGGTGAAACGGGTCACAGATGTTGCATCGTTCCATAACGCACACTTCGTCCTAGAGTAAATATTGACATCTGCGCAACCAGAGTAAACTGTGCACTCAAAGCGGTGTAATTACTACAGACGAGCGGCATGTCAATGATTAACTCCTCTGAGGTCATCATGTCACGGTATAAAAGCACATCACACACACACAGACGGCAGATCTGACATTATAACTGCAGGTATTGGCTTCAGCACCTCACTTGTTCTGCTATGAGAAGGCCGTGTGTGTTTGTGTTTTTGGTGAGCGTCCTAATCTGTCCGGTTGATCTTTCTCCGGTGATCGGGCCTGAACCCATCCGCTGTGCTCCATGCTCTCAAGAGAAGCTCAACGCCTGTCCTGCCGTGTCCTCGGACTGTCCGGAGGTCCTGCGAGAGCCGGGCTGCGGATGCTGCATGTCTTGCGCACTGAAGAAAGGAGACTCCTGCGGCGTTTATACGGCTCAGTGTGGCGCCGGCCTGCGATGCGTCCCGAGACCCGGTGACCCGCGCCCGCTCCATGCGCTGACCCGCGGACACGCCGTCTGCACCGAGTACGACCAGACGGAAGGTGTGTTTCTGATTAGTGAGTGTGTGCTTCCAGCCTTTCCTACAGGTTACTGGTCACAGGACTCATGTATTCTCTGAATGTGTTTCTAGATGAGCCGGACGTCACATCTGATCAGGGCTCTCTGCATTACCTGCTGGGACTCAACCGGCCTCTGGACCCACAGGACGCAGCGGAGGCTCAGGAGAGCATCAAGGCCAAAGTCAACGCCATCAGGAAGAAACTGATCCAACAGGTACTGAAACCAGCAGATCCAATAATGCTTTAGGAAATGGGCTCACTTTAAATGTCTGAAGCTGTTGAGGTTCTATACTTTTAAGGCGAGACATTGCAGGTGAATAGGGGAAAAAAAACTAATAGTTGTCACCTTACTCACTTGATCACTTGATACTTGCAAACATTTTTTGTATTACAAGTTTTCTAAAATGTTAGGTTTAAATATGTAAATGAGGCATATTTAATGAAGATTATTTAATGAAATATGCTTGTTTAAATTTTTTGACATATTAGAGTCAAACGTTTTTATAGAGGGAATTTTGGGTATCTCATTTCGTCAGAATTCAGAAAAAAATGACAGTACGTACGTTACCATTTTTTGGGAATAAAATGTATAAAATCAAGCAAATCATTTATGTACAAATCCCTCTGTAAAAACCTTTAGAATATAGACAGGAATAAAACTGTAAAGTTTGGTGTGTGTAAGTGCTACTAAAATGGAGATTTATGGCTCAGTGTAGAAGAAAAAAATAATTTTGAGAAAACGGCTTTTAAAAATATGCATTGTAATTGAAAGTGTTTTTTAAAAACTTTATCTATTTATGAAAAACCAAAAAGCCAAAAATCCTAAACTTGAAAGGTGCATGATAGGTTTACCTGCAGTGTTTCCCCTTAAAGCACTTTTTATATTTTGCGAAAGGAATATTTCACCCAAAAACTACACTCAACAAAAATTAGGCCTTGTTTAAGATTTAGTGTTTGAATTTTATATAAAATTGTCATCTATTAAGATTACAGGGCTTTAACAAACTATTAAAATGGATGTTACACACATTTGTTATTTGTTAAATGAAATTGATGTACTTTTGATTTTAGGGTCCGTGTCACACTGAGCTGCACGCGTCTCTGGACGTCATCGCTGAATCTCAGCAGGCGTTAGGAGAGAAGTTCACCAGCTTTTACCTGCCCAACTGTGACAAGCACGGATTCTACAAGGCCAAACAGGTGAGTGTCCATCCCAGCCAACCCATCCTTACCTGAAACATCACCCTAACTCCTTCTGTCACACTAACTCTTGTCCATCTGTCTGTCAGTGTGAGACGTCTCTGATCGGACAGCCTCCTCGCTGCTGGTGTGTGTCGTCCTGGAACGGGAAGAGAATCGGTGAGGATCTAGCATCTGGTTCCCAGTGTCATCAGGAGCTCACGCACTGAACCGTCACACAGCTACAGCTTCAGCTCACTTCTGTTCCATATTTATTATGTATATGGCTCTTATGTGGTTAATATTTATGAACTGGTTTTGACAGAATTTTAGCAGAATGAATGTGAACTAGAAGCAAACACTGGAAAACATGGTGTTTATCAAACTCCCCCTCCGCAAGATCCAGATCTGGGTCTAAAGAAGCTCAAAGAATCGCTCCACAAGGACGTTTGTTTAACATGAACATGAATTATTTATGACAAGGCTGTGATTCTGCCTCAGTCTTTGTTTGCTGCTGTTTTTTTTTTTCCGACCACTTTAATTCACTATAACCAGTTTTGCACAGCAAATGACCATTGTAAACCTGTTTAGACATTCATTTTAGTCTGTTAACCGTTTCTTTTGTATTCTGTATGCTCAGTTCTGATTTGTTTGTTATTTGACTATGTATTTATACTAAATGTCTACCTCACATTAGACATGGCGTCTTTATGGACTCCCTGAATGCATTTAACGTATTTAAGAGTGCTGCTGTATTTATTCTGAGACTATTATTTTATTGAATAATAATGTAATGTGTATAACCTCAAGAGTTTATTTCAATAAAGTGTTAGAGATTGTACAGACTGCTCAGGAATCTTCTCTCATGATAAAACTGCTGAGGAATTATTACTCTGAAACTCATATTAGATTATTAATATAGCCTGCTGTACAAAGTATTAAATCATGAACCCCTAAATCCACTGGTCCTCAAACCATAAATCAGTGCCAATACAAGCAGACTCAATTATTGAAAAAGCTGAAGTATACACACTGCATGCAACTAAATATCTAGTTTATCAAGTGTATTACAACTGTGTCATACAGAAGAAAGAGATTTCAATTTACCTTTTTCATTAGGTTTCAAAATGGAGAACAATCTGGCAATATCATCAGATAATAACGAAAATATTGATGAAATCAGTCTTTGTATATGTCACCCACTGGGAGTCAATCACACACAGTAGTCTCATAGATTTTGATCATAGTTTTTACAACATAAATCATTGTGCAGGATACTTCATAAGACCGAAAACACAAAGATGGCTGGATGAGGTGATATTTACCTACAATCCAGTGTAGAAAACAAAACTTGCTTTTCCTAAACTTAAAACAATTATTTTTTTCCAATTCCCAATAACTGTTAAAACCATTTATAAAGCTTCTGTAAGGTTTAGATTAGATTAGATTCAACTTTATAGTCATTACCCATGTACAAGTACAAGACAACAAAATGCAGTTTAGGTCTAACCAGGAGTGCAATAAGCAGTAAGTGCAGGATATAGGTATAATTTATAAGTTATAAGTGCACTTATGGGAGATATGTACAGGGAGAAACTATGGAAATTATTTACAGATGAAAGTATTGTGGACATAATTTACAGGTGCTATTAACAAGTAGAATGTTCAAATAGAGGAGCATAGTATGCAGGTTGTAGTTAACTATAATCAGGAATTGCAGATTGATACGAACATAATATACAGGTAGCTGATTACTAAAGCAGGAATTAACAAATAATAATTTACAAATGTATAGATACATATAAAAAATTTACAAAATGTATATGTGCAATGGAAATGTACATTTACAAATGGATATGTACAGTGTAGTGCAACAGATTAAGTAGTGCAATGGTAATGGGGAGACTGTAGGGGTGTGTGGGGTGGGGGGGGGGGGGGGGCAGAGTACAATAAGGAGACCGCTCTGGGAAAGAAGCTGTTCCTCAGTCTGCTGGTTCTAGTCTTTGGGCATCTGAAGCGTCTGCCAGAAGGCAGGAGAGAAAACAGTTTGTGGGCAGGGTGAGAGGAATCCTTAAGAATACTGCGTGCTCGACGCAAACAATGTTTCTTCTGAATGTCCTCAATGGATGGGAGTGGAGTCCCTATGATGCGTTGGGCAGTTTTCACCACCCTTACGCACTGCAGCATTTTTACATTTTACACTTTTACACTGCAGCATTTTTCCTTACAGAGAATGAAATGTTTGCGTTTTATAGGATTGCAAGGTTAACTGCTTGAGCTGAGAAGTCTTCATTAAATTTAATTTGTATATGTATTCATGACATATTCCAAGCAGTTTTACAGAAAAAAGTATGTTTTACAGAGTTCTGTTTTCAGAGGTGGTTGTATCAAAGTAATTTCGATGTTGCAGAAAAGAAACTTAAATTAATCTGTACATGTTGTGCTTATAATAGTGAGAAAAACGTGTCTGTTTCGCAGGGGCGCCGCTAAGGGAGGGGGGGGGGGGTGTAAGTTAGGACGATTCTAAGGGCCCATGCCCTTTAGGGGCCCCCAGAGATCTGCTTTGGTGTGGTAGGGGGGGCCCAAACTCATATTTTGTCATAGGGCCCAAAATTGCGAGCGGCGCCCCTGCTGTTTCGTATGATAATCCAGAATTGGCATCAAGTTCTGTCAGTCCTGGAGAATAATTAATGTAGCTGAGGTTTATAACATTTCCAGCTAAACACAGTCATGTGCATGCAGTGAGTTCAGAAACATAAAGGTGACAGGGAAATTTTGGTCATTGTGATGAACTCACAAAGTTATGTTGTTATGACATATACGTTCTGGTCCCTTTACATCTCTGCAGTGTAACTGGATTAGCTGGAAAAGCTCTTGCACTGAAAAAAAAAGTAAATTATTTTAAGTTTACTCTGCAGTCCTCAAGTACAATTCACTCAGCCACGGTTTGTAAACTTTTCTCAAACATCATAGCTCTGAAAAAAAAAAATGCCCGTAAAAGCCTGTGGTTCTCTTACAAACATAAACATGTTGTTTTTGAGGTTATATGTTGACTCAGTGTAGTCACTAACCAAATGAACACAGAGACCTCAATACCTGGCACATGATACTGTCAGGTCAATGGACTATTTGTTTTGGTTTTTCCCAGTGTTTCCCCCGTTGGACTGTCTGTATGGTTTCTCCTTGCCCATATTTGGTCTTCCTGTTCATTAGCATCATTCCCTTCACCTGTCTAGGTAATTAGCTCACCTTTATAAGTTGTTTGATTTTGTCAGTTTCTTTGTCTGGCTACATTTGTTACCTTTTATGTGAGACAGCAACAATCAGTGAATAGTTTTTGAGTATGAATTCGAGTAGAAAATGAACTCTAGATGTTACAAAACAGCAAGTTATTTAACCTAACAACAAAAGCAACCATAAAACAGTGTAAATCTCAAAAACAGTAAAAAAAATTAACCTGGATGCTGTGGGGTCAGTCGGGGTCTGGATTCTCCTGCATCTCACCAGCAGCAGTTTCTGAACGCTATAACACCACCTGTATGCTTTTCATCTCATCCTGGTGGTGGATCTTCAGGGCATGTGGGCATTTACTAACCTTGCTGCAAACACATTCTGTGATCATTGTTATATTTCCTTTGTCATACACCAATGTCCTTTGGTCCATCTTGGGAATCTTGTCCTTCTATAGTTTGATCTGTAGATTGTTATGGGCTCTTCCTCTCAGAAGAATAGACTCATTTTTGTGTTATTTATAAGATTTCTCCATGGGAACCACATTTTAGGATAACCTTAGGGTTAGAGCTAGAGTTAACCTAACCCTAGGTTTTAACCCAACCATAAATCTAATCTAGGGGTGTGCAATATGACAATTTTTGATCATGGATGATTAAAATGTCTCCACGATGTGCTTTTGAAAAAATATTGTAGTATCGTGCTACAGCCTGCTTCCGTCTCAATATACTGTACAACACCACATACATTTACTCACCGGATACTGCACTTGATCGCAATCACAAAAGTACATTATTTGCTTGTGCTTTAAAGCCTGAATAATGTTATATTGTCCAAACATCTATTAATTTATTCTTGTGCTGAACACAAAAGAAGATATTTTGAAGAATGTGGATAACAGCAGCTGGTCCCCACTGACTTTGAAAATATTATAGAAGTCACTAGGAACCAGCAACTGTTTGGTTTCCCACATTCATCAACATAAATTTCTAGTTCAACATGTTTTATGCTTTAAAAAAAATCGAGAGTGCGTAAACGATGACAGAATTGTCATTTTTGGGTGCTGGCAGGCTAATAAAACAAAACACAAAGAAAAATCACTCACTGCTCTTAAATAAAGAACTTTAATACAGTTGCTTTAGTAGTGTTTTATATTTGTTAGTTACATTTCTTGAATGCTAGTGATAAATACACCTACTGTACCTGAAAATGAAAGCACTGTTTGTTTTATTTGTACAGTATATTATGTGTATTTGTAACATGTAGTCTATCTTTGTTCTTATTTTTTTTAATAACAAAGATAAAATAATGACAAAGATTTTTATCTTCTCCCACTTTGGCCTAAACATCTGCCATTCATTTTATTTTATATTTTGTTACCTTGTAAGGTTTTGGTTTTAAAATAGAGAAATTACTTTGGCTGTGCTGCTCAGACAACTTGTAAAACATTTGGTCCCCACAACGTGATGAATACCAGGTACACACACACACACACACACACACACACACACACACACACACACACACACACACACACACACACACACACACACACACACACACACACACACACACACACTGCAGTATAAGAGGCAGGCGTGTGCTGCTCATCTGCAGAAGGAGAGACTTCAGCAGACGGAGGATTGCCAGCCTGACAGAAAGAACGAAGAGGTCAGTGACTGGAGCTTTATTTCTGCTGTTTTTAAACAGCTGGTCTGTTCATACTTCTGTTGCTTTTGTAATAGACAAAAAAATAACATATGTAAAACACTATTGTAAAACATTATTGTAAAGTAACAGCTAAAACATCTACTCATTTACAAGCATTTATTTTTCAGTTTATACTTTGTCTATGACTGTCATAGAAAATGTAAATAAAAAAAATAGAGAATATATATATATATATATATATATATAGGTAATAATGCATTATAAAAGACCCTTTATAAATGTCTGTACCGAAGCATTCACAGGTCTTGGCTGATGTGAAATTGGGTGTTGTGGTTTCATCTTATGCCTCAAATACTGAGTAATGAAGTATGTAAATAAACTTTATTGAACAGAGTAGGCAACGTAGTAAGCTATATTAAAACTGAACACAATGTGCAGTCAAAAATGCATATGTATATTAAAAGCTTGCAGTATTTATCTGATTTATCTGCAGGCGTGTTAAGTTTCACTCTAAGCTTAAGTGTAACTAGACAAACTGTCACATTACATGATCCCTAGAAATAAGAAGAAAAGTGACTTCGTTTTTTAAGGGAGTCTTGGAGAGGCTTCAGACGGATGTAACTTTATCCAATGGGGTATTTTCCACTGAGGGCTTGCAGATTCTTCATCTAGCTCTTGACTACTGGTACTGAGTAACTTTTTCCAATGCTTTGTCTTGGTTTGGGAGTCTGTTTGCATTCTGGTATTGCTGAATTTAATAAAAAGTGGCATGTGCAAAAACTTCTAAAAAGTCTTAATCTTGGGGTGTTGATAGAATTGTATAGTTTAATTTCAATTAGTGTTCTGTCAAATTTAACTGAGGGAAAAAAAGTCAGTGTTGTGAATTTGGTGATTTTGTAAGTAATTTGGCTCATATTCTTATAGTAGTCTTATCATATCTGCTGTGGTCAAGCCCAAAACATCATACTTTACTAATGTGGCCCTTTTTTAAGTTATTCTTCCAAATTAGCAGCAATTAGATTCCAAAACATTTTTAATGTTTGTGTTACTAAAGCATTTGAGACTTAGCATTTTCATGCCTGAGCAGTTTTTAAATAGTTCCTGTATTCCTGTGAGCTAAGAAGCTTTTGATTTACTGCCCCAGGACAGAGAAATGCATTACAGAAAAATTGACCTAATTTATTTTCTTTGACCCAAGATGGTAACAGAACACTTTTTCTCCCTTCTTCTGTTTTCCTGACATTGTGAAAGAACACACACTGCTGCCAAAGCATTTCATTATGGAAAATAGTAAAGCAGCCAGTCCTGAACATTTTCACCAAACCACAGGAATAATGCTGCTCAGTGTTTGTAACGCTGAGACTGAATCATCAATCATTCCAGTCCTGCTCTATTTAAAGCTGCAGTTCTACTCGTGTTAAATACATCGCTTTCTCATTTCCTGCACAGACAATTCTTTACATTTTACTTGGCAAAGGCTTCAGTAAATCTATACCCTTTTAGCATGCTTTTAAATTTCTAAGCAAAGCTGCATTTAAGATGCTAAATCCATACTGCTTCATTCTTATAACTGAAGTAAAATAAATACCATTCAAGTTTGGGGTCAGTAAATTATTATTCTTCCTTTTTTTAAAGAATTTAATAGTTTTATTCACCAAGGATGTGTTAAATTGATTAAAAAAAGTGATAGCAAAAGCTTATATTGTTAGAAAATATTTACATTTTGAAGAAAGGCTGTTATTGTTAACTTTTAATTAATTGAAGAAACCAAAAAAAAAAAAAAAAAAAGTACCACAGGTTCCAAAACAATATTTGGTAGCACAACTGTTTCTAACATTGATAATTCTAATAATAAATCAGCATATTAGAACTGAAGGATCATGTGACACTTAAGACTGGAGTAACAGCTGATAAAAATTCTGCATTTCATCAAAGGAATAAATTCTATTTTTAAAGTATGTTCAAATAAAAAACATTATTTTATATTGTAAAAACATTTTGCAATATTACTGTTTTTTTTTTTCAGTATTTATAATCAAATAAATGCAGCCTTGATGAGCAGAAGAGACTTCTTTAAAGACTATTACAAGTCTTACTGACCCCAAACTTTTCAACGGTAGTGTATATTAACTATGAATCATTTTGAAGACAAGTTTCCACTTATGTATGACTCCAATCCATACATTCGCTGAAGGAGTCACTGAGTTTCTTTTGGAGAAACCCAACCTTTCACGGTTGAGGAGCAGAGAAGGGAAATACTGGGCCACTAATAAGATGGAAAGCAAACTCACCTGACCCTGAGCTGTGAGGTGGAGTGTAGCATGACAGATAAACAAACCACAGAATGCAGTCTGCTGAACTGTATGGGCACCAAATCCCTCTCTTAAACACAAATAGGTAAAATAAACATTCTGTCATCATTTGAGCTTTGTATGTCAACCGTATGAAAATTGCTCTTTCATGGAACACAAAATGAGAAGTTGTGAGAAGGAGTCTCTGTGTGATGATCTGAAAATCTCTGCTTCCACCGCAGCTGTCAGATCTCATTTGTGTCTGAGTATAGTCAGACTTACACCAGTGTTAATGACAATAAACACTTGTTGCTTCTCATAAATCTGACAGACTGAATATGAAACAGCAACAACAACATTTATTTATAAAACACATTTAAACAAAACATGACCTCAGTGTGGAACAGACATAAATAATAAGAGGATCTGAGTGCTCTAGCCTAGTCAACCCTAATTTAACCCTTAATTTAAGTCGGGGAAGGAACACTAATGCAAAGGAAATGTGCTCTCTGTTTTTAGATCATGTCAAAAGCCTTGTGGCTGCATTTTGAACTGCTTTTGAGCAAAACTATGTAGATGGATTACAGCAATCTTTGTTTAACAGAATATGCTTTAATTTTGCAATAGATGTCGAGCCAAAGATCACTTCAAGGTTTCTGTAAATTGTTTTAGAGTGGACCTAACTGGGCTTTTAGCACAGGGAAAGAAGGGATGGGATCACCTATGATCAAACATTTGATTTATCCTCATTAAGCTGCAAAAAATGATTCACCATACAACTCTTAATATCATCAGTGCATTTGAATAAATAAAATGAAAATGTAGTGTGTCAGGCCTTACTAAAAGGCTAAACTGGGAATCATTAGCATAACAGTAATAAACAATATTATATTCCTGAAGAACGTAGCAAAAATAAGTTTATTAAAGGGAAATAATAAAGGTTCCAAAACGGATCCCTGGGGTACTCCACACAATAAAGGAGCAGACGATGTGGAAAAAATTCCCAAATTTACATAAAAGGTTGGTGCCCTAGATACCATATGACGTTAGTGAAGAATATTATGGACAATGGTATCAAATGCCACGGTCAGATCCAATAAAACTAAAACAGGGCATGAGCCTGAATCCAGAGCAAGCGAAATATCATTTGACATTTAACCGAGCTGACTCAGAGCTGTGTAGGAATCTAAAACCAGATAAAAATAACCAAATTGTTGGAAGAATTCAAAAAGCACAATCTGGAACAAAACTTTTGGCTCGACAGCTGTTTACAACAGCTGTCATTATAGGACTAATAGTAGAATAAACATCTTTCAAAAGACTATAATTTGCAACAATAACAACACCCAACTTGGAATCAGAACGCTTAGTTTGCATCAACTAATTGGATTAAGAGACAGGTTGGAAGTGAGACAAACAACAGGTAGAAGTTAAAGATCCAATTCAGAATAGCACAAGACAAACATAAATGCAGGGAACTGGTGGATTAAGAGGGAGAAAGGGTGACAGTAATGTGATTCAAACACAACTGGATAGTGATCAAACGTACATGCCTCAAAAACCTCCAAATATGAAATTGAAAAACCACATGATCTACAGTATGACCTGATTGTTTGACCACAATTGGACTGGTGTTAAAATCCCTAAGAGTCAATAGACTGTCAGCACAAGTTTTGGAGCTTGACAAATGGGTTTTCATTGTGTGGAAAACATAGCATGAACATTGTTAAAAACACCAAACTTTTCTAATGAAATGTGTTACTTCCAAACCCTGTCAAATCTAAGCCACAGATGTACAGCACAATAAATACAGTATACATAACTTTGTGTTGTGGTTTTGCCTTAGGGTTCATGGGTCAGATCTCCTCTCTGCTGCTATGAGTCCTCATGCCTGGATCTTTTGCACTCTTCTCTGCGTCCTCACTTGTGAACGGAGCAGGTGTGCATACAAAGGGCCCGTCCTGAGCCGACAGCGGAGGCTGATAGAGGATGAGGCCGATGGGGCCCCGAGAAAGTGCTCTTATACATTCCTGGTCCCAGAGCAGAAGATCACGGGGCCGATCTGTGCCAGCCAGGGCCCTTCCCTGCCAGATAAGGAGCGCGTGACGCAGTCGGACATAGCCGACGTCCGGGAGCTCTTGACCAAGCAGAGACGTGAAATGGACACGCTCCGGATGATCGTGGACGTGGATGGAAACATGGTCAACGAAATGAAACTTTTACGGAAAGAGTCGCGCAACATGAACTCCCGCGTCACCCAGCTGTACATGCAGCTGCTGCACGAAATAATTCGCAAGAGGGATAATTCGCTGGAGCTGGCTCAGCTGGAGGGACGGATCCTCAACAGCACGGCCGAGGCGCTGCGGCTGTCCGGCCTCTACAGGGACCTGGAGGTGCGCTTTTCTGCGCTGGCTGCTCTGGTCAATAACCAGTCACTGCTGATCGGGGCTTTGGAGGAGCGATGCCTGCAGGTGTACGGGAATCACAGACGAGAGCCGCTGCCTCCGCCTCTCGTGCAGGTCGTGCCGGAGAACATCCCTGTGTATGTGCCTCGCTTCTCCAATGAGATCCAGAAAAATCACGGCTGGCCTATTACAGAGGACAGGAGTCCCAGGACGGCTCCGGCACCCACAGGAGGCTCACTGGACCTGCAACATCCTCTTCAGGGGAACGTCAGTACGGAGGGTAATGAACCCTTTACACAGTGTTTGTCAACAGAATCTTGTCATTTCCATTAGTGTTAAGCAGCACTGAAAATGAACTCATTTGCACACCAAATACATCACATTTAAAAAATAAGTCACATTTACTGTATGCAGAGACTGCTGTTTCAGGACTGCATTTAAGGACCCTAGTTTTTTGTGTGTTTGTGCCACCTACCCTGTTGAAAAAAACATGCATATGCTGGTTAGGTTGGTTTTGATGCTGGGATGCTGGTTCATGCTGGTCCTTTGCTGGTTAATGCTGTTCTTTAGCTGAGTTTATGCTGGCCCTTTGCTGGTTTATGCAGGTCTTTTGCTGGTTTATGCTGGTTCTTGACCAGCAACATGACCAGCTAAGGACCAGCATACACCAGCAAAGGGCCATCATAAACCAGCTAAAGACCAGCATTATCCAGCAAAAGACCAGCATAAACCAGTTAAAACCAGCATATGCTGTTTTTTTCAACAGGGTAGTCAATTATATTCTATCAGACCTGATTCTAACCTGAACAAACAGGTGCAAAGACTTTATGTAATCATAAATACACTGGTCATATACTGCAAACCGGAATCAGGTCTTCCAGCCAGTTCTAGCAAAACTTTACAAATAATCCAGAATGTGGCTGCAAGATTCATTTTTAATGAGATGAAAGGTACACACCTCTCACCTCTCTTCATCAATTTACACTGGCTACCAATAGCTGCTCACATAAAATTCCAGGCATTAATGTTTGCTTACAAAACCACCACTGGCTCTGCACCCCTTTACCTAAATTCATTACTTCAGACAGTTCCCTCTAGAAGCTGAAGTGAACGGTGCATTATTATGCCATCCCAAAGAGGCACAAAATCACTTTAATGGACTTAGAACATTAAATGTACCCTACTGGTGAAATGACCTGCCCAACTCAGTCCGAACAAGAATCTTCATAAATCGGCTAAAAACACATCTCATCACATACCTTTATTTGACCCTCTAACTCTAACCTCTATTTTAAATATATATAAAAAAAACTTGCCCTTTTAGACTTTCATTTACTTACTGCTTGTTTTCTGGGGGGTCTATTTTTAGACCTCTAACATTGCTCTTTTGTGGATTTTGATTGCTTCCATTGCCGTCTTTTGTAAGTCTCTTTGGATAAAAGCTTCTGCTAAATGTCTATATGTAAATGTGAATGAATCATGTGTTCACTCATTTGTGTGTGCTGGTGTGTCAAGGTCCCTTTCGGGACTGTCTTCAGGTGATGCAGGCTGGACACTCCACCAGCGGGACGTATCTTCTGAAGCCGGACGGGACAGAGACACCAGTACAGGCCTGGTGTGAGCACGATGTGGACCGAGGCGGCTGGACACTTATCCAGAGGAGGAAAGATGGATCAGTTAATTTCTTCAGAAACTGGGACAGCTATAAGGTAGCGATGTCTGAGTCACAATGAACCAGTTCTTTTGTATAATTCAGAAACAGATGTCATTGTCATTAAAAACGCAGAGATAAATGCCAGTTTTCCAATTAAATGAAACAAAAACACATGGCGGAATAACTGTGCAATCTTTGGTGATTATTGAAAAGCAGTACTCCAGTAGTGACGCATTTTTGTAAGCAAACGCATAAGCATCAGTTTGGTTCCATGAAAAAACACAATAGGATTTTTCCTTTGACTTTTGGATTATTGCAGAAATAAGCCCTGTGACTGAAAAAGATTGTTTGCTACCCTGGATGAATGGAAATCTACCTACATTTCTGTGTTGCCGAAATGTCGCCACAAGCACATATTTTTAATGAACCTAGGTTGCTTATTAATCATGATCATCTTCTCAAATGAAAAAAACGTTTTTGAATTTAAAAACTTTTGAATGTAAAAAGCTGAACAAAGTCACATGACTGAAACGTCACCACCATTAAACCTAAACAACTCTTTCTGAAAGTGTGAGTCAGAATTTTTTTATTCTAACACAATGAGGCTGTGAAAGTGACTAGTCAGTGATGATTTAATCTGTTTGTTATGATGGTGTTTAATGCAACAACAACCTCTGGAGTGCCATTTAGATCTTTTTCAAGACAAGTAAAATCTTAAAACACACACACACACACACACACACACACACACACACACACACACACACACACACACACACACACACAAGCAGGTATTACTGATGTATATGATGTTGAATAAAATATGGAAACATCTTGAGCTTGTGTTAAACACAGGCCTTATTTCAGGCAGTTAACCAAAAAACTATTCAAAAAACCCACTGACTTCAGAACGATGGAACTGGAAGTGCTAAAATGCAACTTGTTTCCAGGTTTTGGTCTACAGAAATACCTCATCCCTGGAGCACTCTATACAGACAATTAAGTGATTATATGAATTGGCCCATGTCTCCATGAGCTGTGATTCAAACATTTTCTTCAGCAAGCGGATGTTCGTGGGCAGCTGTCAGAGAATCAGACTGATGTTGTTGTTGAACGTGTCTCAGAGAAACACTAGTAATGAAGGTGAAGATGATGGAGCTCCTGAACAGCTGCATCTGGTTGTCAGGGTTTGCGCCTTGAGTCTGTTTGTTTTGATTGTATTCGTGCCCGTGTGTCAGCGGTTGTTTCATTCTGAGCCTCAAATGCACACACACACACAGAAACCTCAACGTCACACACTTTCCAGTGAAGCCTAAGCGTTTGATGAGCTGCTGCAGGTGTGTTTGTGCTGTAACTAAACTCATGCAAGCTTATTGCTGTAGTCAAATAATAATAATCGGCTGCAGTATGTGCTGAAATCAGCAGTCATATCTTACACATCCCTCATCAGCCCAAAGCTCTGTTGTTCGAAGAAGCCTAAAGTTTCTTTGCATTTCCAGTATTTCAAAAGCCAATGCTGTGATAACAAGCCCCTTACGAAAAAGAAGTTTATTCAAGTGTGCTATTAGTATACTTCTTTTAAACTTAAAAATAAGAAAGTATAATTTTATGAAGTTCTCGGAAATGTACTTTAGATACTTCTCAGAAATATACTTAAAATGACATTTAAGTGTATTTGACTTTTAGAAAAAGCATATTTGAGCTTTACTTGTGCTCTGAGAATCCGTGTTTTCATTGTTATACGCTAGGGGCACTATTGCACATCTTCTGAACAGAATTTCCAAAACACAAGTAAACAAGAAGCTGAAACAACAGATGCTTCCACATGAAATCTAACACAATCGTCAGACATAAAACAGCATCAAAACCATATAATATAATAATGACTGTCAAGCTTTGGGGTGTTGATAAACTCCTTCTACTTTTTGATTATCATGAATAGTGTTTTTTTTTTTTTTTTTTATAAATGTTGTTTATTTAGTTATTTACTCACATTCAAGTGTTTATTAAAGAATGCATGAAGCTAGAATAAAATGTTTTTGTTTACAAGCAGATACCCTGTTCTTTCTTTTGATGTTTTGTATGTTCAGATATTCATATAACAAAATATATACAAGTTGACTTAAAGAACACTTTTGAGTATACTTGCAGTATAAAACTACTAAACTAGTAGTTTACTGAGACTATACTTCAAAGTGTACTAAAAATGCATAAAAAAGTAAATTATCAGTATACCTATAAGTTCACTTTTAGTATACTTGCAGTACACACTAAAAACATAGATGCAAACTAGTTGTGTACTCAAAGTTTACTACTGTTATACTTGAAGGGCCAATTTAGCCAAGGAGTATTGAAGGATACCCATTGAAGTAGTACACTTAAAAGTAAACTGTTCTGTTTTTCTTGTCATCCAGAACGGCTTTGGTAATGTAGATGGTGAACACTGGCTGGGTCTGAAAAACATCTACAACCTGGGCAAACAAGAAGACTACAAGCTGCTAGTGGAGCTGGAAGACTGGATGGGGAAGAAGGTTTACGCAGCCTACAGCAGCTTCCACCTGGAGCCCGAGAGCCAGTCGTACCGCCTCCGTCTGGGAACCTACCAGGGCAACGCTGGAGATTCACTGACCAGCCATAACGGAAAACAGTTCACCACACTGGACCATGACAACGACGCCTTCTCAGGTGATCCTTCTCCACATGTCAGACAGTTAATGGTGTGTCATTATAAACCCTGGCTCATTTTGGGTTTACATGTTTACAAGGATAAGCCTTGTTTCCAATGCAAATATCTAAACATTCTTAAATCCAGAATCATTAATTGAGATGCAAAATGACTAACCCCTGGTTTCACAAACAAGCCTTAAGCCTAGTCTCAGACTAAAATGTTAGTCTGAGCTGTTTCAACTGAAAGAAACTTGCACTACTAGATCTTAAAATATGTCATTGCTTTTGTTTTGTCAGAAGATGCACACCAGTAATGTTTTTTTTTTTTTTTCTAAGGCAATGTTTATAAAAATAACTTTTAACTTTCTGAATTTTAGCCAGTGTGTGGTGTGTATGTTTGGGCATAAAAAAAACAAACAAAGTTACAAATCTCAAAGTCCACTACAAAGAAAGATTTTTTTAAAATCCCTTTTCAAGAACTGCAACGAACGACTCCTTGGGACTACAGCGTTTGTTTTCTGGATGCTATAATGTCATAACTCGGTCCATTAGAATATAATTCAAATAAATCCCGCCTACGGAAATTCGAATCACTGGCAGGTGGGGTGGGACGAGGGGGATTCGCCTAACTTTAGCGATGTAGCATGGACAGCTGCTTCTGGGATGCTTCAGTGAGTGCAGGGCAGCTGGTATAAATGCAAGCATTTACTAAAGTGTCTGCAAACTGCTCCGGTATCCGTGCTGGAGCCATGTCGTTGACGTGTGCAATACAGAGGGTCTAAACACATGCAGAGCCGTGGCTGATGTAAACACAAGCATTGACTAGAGTGACGATTATCTGTGTCTGCGTCGGAGCCGCGCCGTAGACGTGTGCAGTGTGTGGTGAGAGATTTATTCATCATACAGTGTAGATAGCTTCACTAGCCTTATGCTGGAGCTGGTTTCGGGCATGTAAATAATTACATAAATGAGCACAATAATGATAAAATCATGTATCGGCGATCTCGCAGGCTAACGATAGGACCAACACTACTGTAGCGGATTATTTACTCACCCTCCATGCATCCTAGGTGTATATGACTTCCTTCTTTCAGATGAATACAATCGGAGTTAATAATCCTGGCACTCCCAAGCTTTAGCAAAGGAAAGGAACCCATACAAGGAATTTGTGCTCTGCATTTAACCCATCCAAGTGCACACACACAGTAGTGAACACACACACTGTGAACACACACCCGGAGCAGTGGGCAGCCATTGCTGCGGCGCCCGGGGAGCAGTTGGGGAATCGGTGCCTTGCTCAAGGGACTCACCTCAGTCGTGGTATTGAGGGTGGAGAGAGTGCTGTACATTCACTCCCACCACCTACAATCCCTGCCGGACCTGAGACTCGAACCTGCAACCTTTGGGTTACAAGTCCGACTCTCTAACCATTATGCCACAGCTGCCCCGTGAGAATGGCATAGACAAGTGTTTCTCTCCATCAGAACAAAACAAGTCGGGGGTCAGTAAAAGCTTCCTTTAGCGATCCAATGTGTTTTGTAAGAAAAGTATCCATCCATTTTTAAAACATAAGAAACACTTTAATCTAGTTTGCGCAGATGTAGACGGAACTTGCTGCTTGGGAAGGGGCATGGTCGTACTAAAACCTTAACCCAAAAACAAAATAAAGACTTTGTAAAAGAGCATAATAGGACCCCTTTAATGCCCTAATTGAACTATGACCTAATCCTGGCTTGATCCTGAAACCAGCCCTAAGAGTTTTGAATTTGATTGTGTTTCAGGTAACTGTGCTAATTTCCACAAGGCCGGCTGGTGGTACAACGCCTGCGGTCAGGCCAATCTGAACGGCGTGTGGTACTCTGGAGGAGTCTATCGCAGTCGGTTTCAGGATGGCATATTCTGGGCCGATTATGGAGGTGGTTTTTACTCCATGAAGTCTGTGCGTATGATGATCAGACCCATCGACTGAGGCCTGACAGACTGACTTCAGCTTCTTCATGGTCTAGTGGGAAGTTTGTATGAGTAATGTTTGGGGTTTGCTTGATTTACAAATGACATGACAGAGAACCAGATGAAAGTGTATCATCACCATTTTGTAATTAAATCTCAGTGTCATGCTTTGAGCACATTTTAGCAAACCACGTCCACAAGAAAAAGATTTTTACGATTAGAAATAAATCATAAAAACATCTGTGATGATTACACTGCAAGAAGCGGTACATCTAATTGCTACCTTGAAGAGCTAATTCTACACGATGTAACCCCTAAAAATACATTTTGTTCGTATAACTGAAAGTATTTGGGTTAATTCATAAATGTCATGGTTTTTTTCTCAATGCATCATGAGCTTTTCCAATAATAACATAAAGTAACAAGATTTTGGTACATTAAAGACATTAAAATCTTTGTTTAAATGTTCTATTTATTACAGTAGTTCAATCAACTCCAAATACTGCACTGCAAAAAATACTTTTCTTACTTGGATTTTTTGTCTTGTTTCCAGCCAAAATATCTAAAAATTCCTAAATCACGAAGGATTTTCTAAACTAGTAAAAATTGTCTTGTTTTCAGAAAAAACAAGTCAAAATGAATTGTGTTTTTGCTTGAAACAAGCAAAATAATCTGCAAATGGGGTAAGCAAAAAAATAATAATAATTTCTTACCCTATTGGCAGATTATTTTGTTTGTTTCGAGCAAAAACACTTTTTTTTTCTGAAAACAAGAAAATTATTTTTACTTGTCCAGAAAATCTTTCTTGATTTAAGAATTTTTAGTAATTTTTAGTAGTTTTTAAGTAAGAAAACCGTTTTTTGCAGTGTGCTTGCATTGTTTTATCCTTGATTACACTCTGTCATTCCGTTCTTTTTTTATCAAACACAGAGACACTAGACACATTCAAATGCATTTATTACACATTTAAGTGAAAATTAGCTGTCCGGTTTCTCCCACCTCACATCTTCTGTCTGGAGGAATCAGGGTTTATTTTGGTGGCTTTATAGACATTACAGAAGCAGAAGAACGAGCACAGAAGCACAATGAGAAACATATTGCTGGACTCCAGACAGCGCTACATGGGGAAAGTGGGTAAGAGGAACCGCTGGATGGAAACGGGCCAAATGTCTGTGGTTGTTGTGTGTTTTTCCTTCTCCTCCATCAGTACAGCTACTGACTAATGCACGTCTTCTCTGTGCAGACGTACAACTTTGGGTAGAAGCTTTTTCTTCAGCAATACATGGATTCAAACTTGCCATTCTTTTTCATTAACTGACTTCAGAAATGCAAATTACCTCTTGATAGCTTGGCAGGAAACCTGAAGCACTGAAATGAAGGATCCAGGCCTGCATTATTGTCTGTTAATAGCTCCACTATAACGAAAAGGATCAAGAATAACACATGAATGACAAGTGTTTATCTTGTGGCTGGATAACTCTAAAAGTCCAGATCTGAAGTCCACCCATCCATTATTCTCCTCATCTATTCCAGCGTATCCCTGAATGGATGGTCCATCCAGAAAACCCAATTTAAAGACTTCTTCCTAAAAACACACAAAGAATGGAAAAGTACAAATACATCCAGTTTAGCAACACACTGAAACTTGAGCGTTTTCACAGCTTCTTCTCAAACCAATGACCAAAAAGACAAAGAAACGGCCAAAAGACCAATAACACGCCACCACTACAACTTTAATATGTTTTTATGGAGTGTTTATTGCCATATAAATGGAGGAAAAACTAGGTTTATAGGTTCTGCTTCTTAATTTGTCTTTTTCATCACAATATTTTTTTAAAGAATGTCTAGAGGGAGCTCGGAGTGCTTGATATGCAGTGCTGTGTGTCTTTTTGGGCATTTGGAGTTGTTTTTAGGTGTTTTGCTCCTGTATGGTGTGAAACGAATTGCTTCTGATCTTCTGGTCTGTAGATGTGACTCTGTTCAGCAGGTTAAAATATTGCATCTGATCTGACACAAACAATCATTCATGACTGGAGCTCAAATACACTAAACTTTAACACTCCTTAACACAGCACTAGCATCACCTATTTCATTCATACCCATAAGAATCATGTTAAATGCACACATTATATACATTTCTATTTATTTAGAGCAGTAATGCATGTTTTGTAGCACAGTGGGCTGTTACTGATGAATGAACTCCTGCTATTGACTGAATGATCCTCCTGTCTGTATGCAGCATATACTGTAAGTCACTCTTACAGCCATATAGACAGCATCCAGATGCATAAATGCAAACCTCACATTAACATAAACGTGTTGGTTGCATTAGCACATCCCTGAAGCACACAGGGAGCCAGTGTGATCTAGCATTTCCAGAAACTCCTCTGGTTTCTCAGCCTGAAGGAAAAGCCTTCTTTCAGCGCTGGCATAGTGTGAGCCGGGCCAGAAACCTGACTGGCGGTGGCACGAGTTTGACCAGGTCTGGTGAAGCGTGACACTGTCGAGAGGTTCGTGTGCTGGGACTGCTGGCTCTCGGGAGGTGCTTGTGGGTGAAAGTGACATCTTTGGCCCACATGCGGAGACCACACGGCTGTCCTGGACGTCTGACGGTCTGAAGGGAGTCATTCTGAGAGCGTAGAGTGGAAAAGAACTCGACATGTAGAGCTGAGAGATGCTGTGAAAAATCTCACGTCAAAATTCCCACTGGTCTTGCTGTAATCTGCGGAAGCTGGAAAGTCCTGCTTCCAGACATTTTTAACAGACATAACATACATATTACTTACATACATGAAAATACATACTTTATCATGAGGAATTATTTAATTTAAGGTCGAGTGCAGTGTACTGGATAATGCTGGCGATTGTTGTCCTATAAAAATAGCAATAAAAAAGACTGGAAATAAAATAAGTCGGTGTTTCACACAAGAATGGACTGAAACATGCTAAGACAATGCAATGTCTGACTATTGTTTTCTTTCTGAATGAATCAGTGTTTTTGAAGAAATCAGTGGAGTGAATAATGAAGTAACTCACTTGTATAGAGACTGAAATCACCCTTATACCCTCATTCATTCTTCCCTACATGAGTTCACTAAGTCTACTTGAAGGACCAATCATTTTCCAGGATCAGAACGAACATGTTTTATTTGAAACATGGTTTTGTCAAAACATTCTAAAAGTGACTTGCTGACACCTACTGGTTGTTTTAATTTCACATTGAAAGTATATTTTATTTAAAAAATCATTTCAAATATCAGTATTCAATGTTATAAGTTTGATATATATCAAAACATTATTTATACATTTGTTAAAACATTCCATATTCCACTAAGCTCATTAACGTGTAAATACATAAATGTAATAGGCTCAGTCCCATTCCGGCGTAATAGTCAAGGAAGTTTGCTGCCGTAATATGGCTGAAGCAGGAGCAGTAATACCACGCAGCACATGTGCAAATGCTAAACTAGCTGGGAACTCATTTCTGATAATACTCCGCCTGCTTCGGCCATATTACGGCAGCAAACTTCTTGACTATTACGCCGGAATGGGAGTGTAGTTCCTAATCTTATCAGCCTAGAAACTCGCAGCTTTGCATTTCCACCGGTCTTAGTACACAATATAACTACAGAAGAATCAAGTTTTAAATAGGTCAAATACCGAAACTCGTTGGTCATTTTTGAACGTGATGCTATTGGTCTAATAGGACCATGCCCCCGTTTCAGTGTATTTAAGAGTCTGTGTGTGCACTCCCCATTTGTCCGTCAATGATTCTGTTACCTCTGTTTGCTTGTTTTCATGTGCTTATCCTATATTCCCGGTTTTTGTTTGTTTGCATTAGTTACAGTGTTTTATTTAATGAACTATTTACGTTTTCATTTACTCCGGTTCTCCTCATCATTCTCCACTCCTCAACCCCGCCTGGATTGTGACAGATTGACGGACCAAAACAGAAGATGAGTCGGGCTGAGGCAGCTTTGAGGAGACTGCGGCAAGGTGGTCGTGAGTTGGAGCGATATGTGGAGGACTTCATCGAGCTCTCCCATCAGGTAGGCTGGCACGAGGCTGCTCTTGGTGCTGTGTTTGTTTTGGGGCTGGATGGTGAGACCATTCGCTGTGATCTTCCCTCTTGTAATTTCCCCTTGATCGAGCTAATAAACCTGATTCTCTATTTGAATGGATCTGATTTTGAAGTTGAAGAATTTCCAAATTCTGGTCGGTCTCATCTTCCAGTCCCCTCACAGACACAGCACATCGCGCCAGTCTGCCATGAGCCGAGAACCTCCACATACCGTTCCAACGGATCGAACCGCCAGCCCAGTCTCCTATCCCCTGTCATCCTCCAAAGCTCCGCCGCTGTCCTCAGCCCGATGCGGCCGGCCTCCTCCCTGCGCTCTAGTCTGCCGGCCACCGCCCAGCGCTCAAGCCCGCCGGCTTCCTCTCCACGCTCAGGCCCGTCAGCCGCCAGGCCAGCGTCAGCTCACAAAATGGCCACCACGCCAGCTCATAAGATGGCTGCCACACCTGTTCACAAAATGGCTGCCATGCCAGAATCTGCAAGCAAGATGGCTGCCACGCTAAAGTCTGCAAGCAAGATGGCTGCCACGCCGGAGTCTGCACGCAAGATGGCTGCCACGCCGGAGTCGGCACGCAAAATGGCTGCCACGCTAAAGTCTGCAAGCAAGATGGCTGCCACGCCGGAGTCTGCACGCAAGATGGCCGCCGTTTCTGAGTTCCCGGCCAAGATGGCCGCCGTTCCTGAGTTCCCGGCCAGGATGGTAACCAAGCCTGAGTCCCCGGCCAAGATGGCCGCCGTTCCTGAATCCTCGGCCAAGATGGCCGCCGTTCCTGAGTTCCCGGCCAAGATGGCCGCCGTTCCTGAGTTCCCGGCCAAGATGGCCGCCGTTCCTGAATCCTCGGCCAAGATGGCAGCCAAGCCTGACTTATATCGACAACAGAGACAACTGAAGCTGTTCTCTGACTGTGGGTCTGTTACAGCGCTCTCAGAAAATAACACTGTTGCATTGTATTAAGACATTCAGTAATATCTCACACTATTATGATAAGAACTCACATTTTCAGCGTATTATAAAAAAATATATATATTTTAATCTTGTCAACTTTTCAGTCATTAAATCATTAATATGTAACTCAATCATTTTTATATTACCTCTATTTAAAAAAAAAAAAAAAACATGTCACTGTATAGCCTAATATAATGTTTCTCTATCGTTTTTTATAATTGTCACTGCTACACTTATGTCTGTGGAATTAATCAGACCTATATGAGGTTTAAGTGATCAGCAACGAAATATCTGTGAGGGATTTGTTAAGGACTTTTTTTATGATGAAAATAACCATATGCATGATATTTCTCAGCTTCTATCTATTCATTCATTCTATTTAAAGCACATTCACTGGCAACATACACAGATATTTTATTGGAGAAAACACGAGAAACTCAGAAGTGTAGTGTTCACTGGTGTTACTGCCCTTTATATCAGCTACTTTCGAATCATTTACAGACTGTGTAAACTACAGGAAAACGTCTCGGGTTACGTATGTAACCCTAGTTCCCCGAGGGAACGAGATGCTGCGTCATCAAATGCTTTGGGGAATGCCATTGGTGAACCACGCTCTGAATACGTGTGCATAGTCCAATAGAAAGAGGCATGACGTCATGAACGTGATGACGTCACTAACCAGGAAGCTATAAAAGCATGTGCGCCGGCAACGGCGTCAGCTTCGAAACATGAAGCGAGTGCTCGCAGGGATGCCGGAAGACTGGTAACGAGACGCAGCGTCTCGTTTCCTCGGGGAACCAGTGTTACATACGTAACCCAAGACGTTCCACTTCCGGAAGCAGCCATAGCTCGGGTAGAGTGAGCCTTGGCTCCCAGCGGCGCGGGGAGACCAGAGGACTCGTAGGCGGAGCAGATGGCATCCACGATCCATCTGCTCAAAGTTTGCTTAGCGGCCGGTAAACCCCTTTTGGCTTTACCGTAACATACCAACAACTGGTCTGTCCTACGCCATAGGGCAGCTCTGTGGACATAAGCATCCAGTGCACGAACTGGGCACATGCAATTAAGCTTCCGATGTTCAGGGAAGAAGACCTGAAGCACAACTGGCTGAGGTATAGTGGTTGGGACCTTGGGAACATACCCTGCTCTAGGGTACAGGAAGGCTTTGGCCATACCGGGTGCAAAATCTAGACATGAAGGGGCCACCGAAAGGGCCTGTAGGTCCCCCACTCTCTTTAAAGAGGACAGTGCTAAAAGCAGTGTGGTCTTAATTGAAAGGAAGCGGTCTGAGATATCTTCAATGGGTTCGAAGGGAGGATTACACAGAGCTTCTAGTACCACGGCCAGGTCCCAGGTAGGGACACAAGGAGAAAGTACACTTTTCTTGGCATTCAGTCTTAACCCCAGCGCTTTCATATGGGCGAGGACAACATCTCGATGTTGAACCGCTAACTGTTCTGATTCGGCGAAATCAGCCAATCATCTATGTAGTTTAGTATGCAGATGCCCCGGAGATGTGGAAGATGGCGCCGCGTATGGCTGCCGTGGTGTGGAGCTCTCCAATTCTTTTAATGTTTTTGTTTGTTTGTTCTGTTTTTAGTCATTCTCTTAGTGTCAGTTTTACCAGAGACGAACTACTGGACATAAGGCAACATACACCAGCAAACACTGCATTGTGCTTCACTAAAACCTGGTTGAGTGGAAGCATTCCAGACAACGGACTGCATATTTCGGGCTTTCAGCTGTTCAGATCGGACCGCATTGCGAATTTAACGGGGAAAACGAGAGGTGGTGGATTATGTTTCTACATAAATGAAGGTTGGTGTTCAGATGTAACAACTCTGAAAAAGATGTGATCTCCTAATTTAGAGGTGCTCTTCATAAACTGTAAACCGTTCTATTCGCCCCGGGAGTTTTCCTCTTTCATTCTCGTGAATGTGTACGTTCCTCCGGACGTATGTGTGAGCGAAGCAATGCAACAGCTGGCTGAACAAATTACTGATACGGAGCAACACTGCCCGGACTCTCTTTTAATTATTTTTGGGGATTTTAACAAAGCAAACCTTTCCCGTGAACTGCCAAAATACAGACAGCACGTCACATGTCTCACCAGCGACAGTAATATTTTAGATCACTGTTACACAACAATTAAAGACTAATATCACTCTATTCCACGGGCAGCTTTGGGGCTCTCTGATCACTGTTTGGTTCATCTTATACCAACCTACAAGCAGAAACTGAAAGCAGCTAAACCTATATTAAGGATTGTTAAATGATGGACTAATGAAGCAGAGCAGGATTTACAAGCCTGTTTCTGCCTCACTGATTGGAGTGTTTTTGAAGCTGCCACCACCAATCTGGATGAGCTCACGGAAACCGTAACTTCATATATCAGTTTCTGTGAGAATATATGCATCCCCACCAGGACATTCTTATCATTCAATAATGATAAACCATGGTTTACAGGGAAACTCAAACAGCTTCGTCATGCCAAAGAGGACGCTTACAGAAGTGGGGATAAAATCTTGTATAACCAGGCCAGCAACAGACTAACAAAGGCTAATAAAGGCCACAGAGTGGCTAAAAAGAAATGAAGCTAGCGCAAGTTCTGCCAGGAAGACTCAATCGGTCGCGTCACTAATTACCTCCTCATCTCCCAATCATATAATTTACTGTAGCTTTAAAGGGTAGCACTTACCATGCCTGAGTTCGCAGATGCTGTCGCTCCAGCACACAGCCGTGAAACTGGAATCCAGCCGCAGTTTGCAAGGAGCGGAGCCATTAACTCTCTCAAACTGACAGGATTTATCACGGATACCATGGTTACTTCATTAAAAACGGCTGTCGGCATAGTTTAACGTGAACCATGCGGTTCTCCCCCTCTGCGGATGTGTTTGCGGCGCAGGAGTCGTAACAATGTACCGTCGTCTCGCTGGCGGCGGTAGACAGAAGCAGCGGCTAGAGCTCAGTCTGGCGAATCTGTGAGCTCGAGCTGCTCAAGCGGTGGCATGAGGCTCTGATCGCCAGCGCGCTCACGCTACACGCGCCAACCCGAGCCGGAGAGAGCCGAGTGGCCGAGCGGCCGAGCGTCGACACGAACCCGCGGTGCTCACCGATGCTGTCGCTCCCGTACCTCCATCCTCGAAGCCCAGCAAGCTCTCCAGTCTCGATCTAGGTAAAATCCTACTTTTCTACTGGTGGTGGTGTTTTGCCAAAGCGGTTGGCACTTTCACGAATTGTATGGCTAGCTACTAAAGCAAGATGGCCTGCGGGTTATACGTCCGTCAAACAGCTGTACACGCTATAGGTTCAAGTGGCTGCAGCTTATGATGCCTTCATGCGCTATCGTAATTATGGTAAATACCAAAGCTATCAAGACGGCCTGTGGCCCATGCGTTCTATCAAAAGATGGCCTGCGTATTCAATCATGCGTTCTATCAAAAGATGGCCTGTGTATTCAATCATGCGTTCTATCAAAGATGGCCTGTGTATTCAATCATGCGTTCTATCCAAAGATGGCCTGTGTATTCAATCATGCATTCTATCAAAAGATGGCCTGTGTATTCAATCATGCGTTCTATCAAAAGATGGCCTGTGTATTCAATCATGCGTTCTATCAAAAGATGGCCTGTGTATTCAATCATGCGTTCTATCAAAAGACGGCCTGTGTATTCAATCATGCGTTCTATCAAAAGATGGCCTGTGTATTCAATCATGCGTTCTACCAAAAGATGGCCTGTGTATTCAATCATGCGTTCTATCAAAAGATGGCCTGTGTATTCAATCATGCGTTCTATCAAAAGATGGCCTGTGTATTCAATCATGCGTTCTATCAAAAGACGGGCTGTGGCCCATGTGTTCTATCAAAGGACGGTCAGCGGCCACGCGTCCTATTAAAAGATGGCCTGTGGCCCATGTGTTCTATCAAAAGATGGCCTGTGGCCCATGCGTTCTATCAAAAGATGGCCTGTGGCCCATGTGTTCTATCAAAAGATGGCCTGTGGCCCAAGCGTTCTATCAAAAGATGGCCTGTGGCCCATGTGTTCTATCAAAGATGGCCTGTGGCCCATGTGTTCTATCAAAAGATGGCCTGTGGCCATGCGTTCTATCCAAAGATGGCCTGTGGCCATGCGTTCTATCCAAAGATGGCCTGTGGCCATGCGTTCTATCAAAGCTGGCCTGTGGGCCATGTGTTCTATCAAAGGACGGCTCTGTTTCACGTCGCAATCAAGGATACCAGCAGCATATGTTCATTTTCACGATAGATATATAAAAAAAAAATAATAAAAAAAAAACAGCTAGTGGTTCATTTAAGATAACCATGAATGGCACTCATCTAAATCTAATTTTGTTTTCTCTTTCTTTCTCCATCTAAGCCAGGAACCCCAGGATTCACGACCGATTAGGTAATTTTAAAACAGTCCTTTGGGGGTGGGCCCCTTCCGGTGGATCCTTAAGTCCACCTATCTTTGGGGGTGAGCGGCGCCCCCGCCTTCGTCTACAGGCCAAAGAACCTGATTGCTTGCTGAGCTTCTACATAAACGTAATCGGTATAGTATAAATTCTCCCGAGTCTTTCTGGTAGAAATGAAGCTAGCGCAAGTTCTGCCAGGAAGACTCAATCGGTCGCGTCACTAATTACCTCCTCATCTCCCAATCATATAATTTACTGTAGCTTTAAAGGGTACCGCTTACCATGCCTGAGTTCGCAGATGCTGTCGCTCCAGCACCTCCATCCTCCCCACCTCCACCAAGATGGAATCTTCCTCCAACTCCTCTACTCCACCAAGCTGGGTCATCCCTCTATTTACCACATCACTATCAATCAGGCTATCCCCTCCTTCGTGAAGACTGTCGTTCCTCAATCCCCACCATCACCAGTTGGCCCCTTCCTGACTCCGCGGGGGGTGAGTGACGCCCCCGCCTTCCCTCCCTCCCTCCCCCACCACTCAACCTGTGCTGAAGGTCTTTGTAGAGGACGTCAACCGAGTCTTTAGGATGCAGAAATCTAGGAAAGCTTCAGGCCCAGACGGTGTTTCACCTGCCTGTCTAAAGGTCTGTGCTGACCAACTGGCTTCCATCTTCACGCAGATCTTTAACAGATCACTGGAGCTGTGCTTAGTTCCCAAATGCCTCAAACGTTCCCTCATTATTCCAGTCCCCAAAAAGCCCAAAATCACTGGACTTAATGACTACAGACCTGTCGCTCTCACGTCTGTGGTCATGAAGGCATTTGAGAAACTGGTCCTGGCCTACCTGAAAGACATCACTGGACCCTTGCTGGATTCTTTTCAGTTTGCCTAAAGAGCAAACAGGTCTGTGGATGACGCAGTCAACATGGCACTGCAGTACATCCTGCAACACCTTGACAGAACTGGGAATTATGCAAGGATCTTATTCGTGGACTTCAGTTCGGCCTTCAATACCATCATACCTGAGCTTCTCTCAGACAAACTGACACAGCTCTCTGTGCCCACCTTCATCTGTCAGTGGATTACCAGCTTCTTGACAGACAGGCAGCAGCTAGTGAGGCTGGGTAAACTAACATCCAGGACTATCACAACCAGCACTGGTGCCCCACAGGGTTGTGTTCTCTCCCCACTGCTCTTCTCCCTCTACACAAATGACTGCACTTCTAAGGACCCCTCAGTCAAGCTCCTGAAGTTTGCGGACGATACTACAGTCATCGGCCTCATCAAGGATGGAGACGAGTCTGCTTACAGACAGGAGGTTGATCAGCAGGCTGTCTGGTGCAGTCTTAACAACCTGGAGCAAAACACTCTTAAAACAGTGGAGATGATCATCGACTTCAGGAGGAACCCCTTCTACCAAAACAGACATCAGAAGACTACAGCGGACAGTCAGGGCTGCTGAGAGGATTCTTGGTATCCCTCTACCTAACCTCAACGATCTTTACACCTCCAGAGTCAGGAAAAGGGCTAAGAAAATCACTTTAAACCCCTCACACCCAGGCCACTCTGTCTTTGAACTGTTGCCCTCCGGCCGACGTTACAGAGCGCTGTGCACCAAAACAGCCAGACACAAGAACAGTTTTTTCCCCCAAGCCATATCCCACCTGAACCACACTTAACACACCTCAGTACAGGTTATGTGTATCAACTCACAAACCTCTTGTATATATAGCACATATGCACATTCTAGTTCTGTCTATGGACATCTTTTTCTGTATTTTTATTACCATTGTTATTTATAATTTATTGTATATTCTTTTTTAATATTATATATTTTACTACCTTAACTTTATGTATGTCTGCTATGTTTTTACTTTCTGTACTGGAAGCTCCTAACACCAAAACAAATTCCTTGTGTGTGTGTGAACACACTTGGCAATAAAGCTCTTTCTGATTCTGATTCTGATTCTGAGATGCAGAGGTGCCAGAGCGGCATCCACACACTTCGTGAAGGTGCGAGGTGAGAGTCCCAGGCTAAAAGAAAGAATGCGGTATTGGTATGCTTCGCCCCTGAAAGCAAACCTCAGGAACTTTCTGTGACGTGGAAGGATGGAGACATGGAAGTATGCGTCTTTCAAATCTATCGTGACAACCCAGTCCTCGGACCTGATTTGATACACGATCTGACTGAGAGTTAACATTCTGAACTTCAGCTTCATAACTGCACGGTTCAGCCGGCGCAGATCTAGAATAGGACGCAAGCCTCCATCCTTCTTTGGAACAATGAAGTAGCGGCTGTAGAACCCACACTCTCTCTCGTGAGGAGGGACCACCTCTATTGCCTCCTTCCTCAGAAGGGAGTTCACTTCCTGTTCCATAACCAGAGCCTGCTCGGGGCCCACGATCGTGGGAAAGACCCCCTCGAAAGGTGGCGGCAGGGCGCCAAACTGGATGAAATATCCTTTCTCTCCAGTACGCAGTAGGCAGTAGTTTCCACGCTGCTAAATAGTCTACTAAGGGAACCAGCCTCTCGAGGCTGGCCTCTGGATTTGCCAGGGCTATTAATTCAGTGCCCTGTAATGACTGAACGGCAGGAGAAGACCAAACTAACTGCTCTAGGGACCCCCGTAGGGGTGGCGAGCCCCTCGGCACCGCTACGCAAGCGGGCGGAACAGACCGAGGTTTTGACTCGCATGGGACCGCTGCGCCCTGTGATGTTAGCAGGGGTGGCAGACTGATCCCATGAGGGCATCGGGGGGAGACGGACACAATGGAATGCGGTGCTACCCGCTCGTTGCTGATGGGGGCTGCCCTCAGCGCTTAGCTGAGGACCACCTAGACTAGAGCACAACCCTCAGGTCGGGCCTAGCCTTGGAGATCCCCGGCTTAAAGGGGCTTGGAGGGTAACGTAGGAGCCTTTTTAACGAAGATGCTGCGTTGGGGGACAGATAGCTAGCTAGTGTCTGCTCCACCCGGGGCATCTCCTGAGGCGGGGATAAACACGCGAGAGGAGAACGGCCTGTTCCACGACTTCGAGATCTCAAGGTGGAGGTCGGGGAAGAAAGGCAGGCTCCTACATGGAGGTGGAGCTCTAGTCCACAGGAAGCGCTCGTCTAACTTGCTTCTCTGCGGCTCATATGACTTTTGGGGCGGCCATTCGATGTTTAACTTAGCGACCGCCCGAGTCACCACCTCCAAAACCTCCTCATACTGGGGAGACTGAGGGAGCGGATCCTCAGTGGCGCCCCCCTTGGCCCCCTCGGAAGAGGAGGACAAGCGGAGCGCCGAGTCCGTATCTCGGGGGGAAGTAACCACAGAGTGGGCTTCCGAACCCTGAGAATGGACTTCAGATCTGTTTGGTGAGGAGAGAGATAGGGGTTCAACCGTCTCCATTCCCTCCAACACATCTAGCTGCGATCCCCACGAGTGATGCTGCCGCTCCGCCTCAGCGGAAGCGGGGCCACCCCCGTGAGGAACGCTGGAAAAGGCTCCCTTCTCAAAGAGAGCCTTCCGGGTTCGAAGCACGCGCACCGGCAGATGGTCACAGCTGACTGTGCGTGCTCTGATCCCAGGCAAACCACACAAAGAGTGTGTGTATCTCCATCGGTGATGTAGTGCCAACAGGGAGGAACACACACTCTAAAATATGATCTGCACTCGCTCTTGGAAACACTTTTCCTAACAGACATTTTCCACAAAACATAAGCTGTGCTAACTTGCACAAAATGGTGGAAAAACAGACAACAACACAGAAGCTGACGCTGTTGCTGGCTCACATGCTTTTATAGCTTCCTGGTTAGTGACGTCATCACGTTCGTGACGTCACGCCTCTTTCTATTGGACTATGCACACGTATTCAGAGTGTGGTTCGCCAATGGCGTTCCCCAAAGCGTTTGATGACACAGCTCGAGTTCCCGGAAGGGGAACAGTAATTTGGTTACCGTTACTCCTCCGCTCCTCTCAGCAGAGCAGTATCCGCTAATTCGCGCTCCTTCAGTTCAATGGCCGGCTGCTGCTCCGCTGGCGCGACAACCGGAAGTGCACCAGCAAGGGTAAGAAAACACTTGTTCCCTTCCGGGAACTCGAGCCGCGTCATGGAACGCTATGGGGAACGCCATTGGCGGGCCGCACTCTGAACTATGTCTAACAACCAATGAAATGACGGGAGTGACGTCACCGTATAAAGCGTGTGCGTTTGAAGCCGGCGGCAGCTTTTGTCATTCAGCGAGAGCGCTCTGTGTCTGTGTCTGTCCCGGTCATACTGCTGTTTTTTCGTGCCAGTTTGCACGGCTTTTATTTGAGTAGTATGACCTTTAAAATGCAACCTAAGGGGGAAAGAAAGTTAAGAAACTTAGGCGGTACAAGCAGCCACATAGATAGTGTGTTCCTCCCTGCCAATGCTTCATTGTTGGTGGGGATACACACAGTCTATGTGCGGTCTGCTTGAGTGTAGAGCACGCACAGTCAGCCCTCGAAAAGGCTGACTGTCCACAGTGTGAGCGTAAAAATCTCCACTGCGGGTGCTCCACGGAAGGCTCTCTTCGAGGAGGGAGCCTTCGCCAGCGTTTCTCGCGGGTCTGGCCCCGCTTCCGCCGAGGCGGAGCGGTAGCTGCACTCGTTGGGATCGCGGCTCGATCTATTAGAGGGACGGGAGACGGGTGTTTAAAAATACCCTATCTCCTCTCCTATTTGGTGGATCGGTAAACCTTTTTTCTGGATAAGGAAGCCCGCAATGCGGTTACTTCCCTCCAGGAAAGGTTTTCAACGCTTTCCATATCTTCCTCCAAGGAGGTTGATGTGAAGCACGTTGTCAAAAGTATTCAACCGCCCCCCCTGATCGCCTCAGTATGATGAGCTGGTGGTTGTGCTGACTGTGCATTAGCTAAATAAGCAAATATGAGCCGCAGAAAAGCAAACGTTCTGCTTCCTGCGGACTAAGTCAGCACTTCCAAACGGAGCTTTCTGTCCTTCCCGATCTACATTAAGTTTTTTAGATCTAGGAAAATCTAGAAAGTAAAAGATGATGCCGCGGGTTGGACAGACGCTATCAGCTATCTGTCGTGCAGTCTGGCATCATCCTTGAAAGCTCCGTCTTTGCTCTTCAGGCCGCCTAATAAAACTTCAGGCTTGAGGAGCAAATGAACACGTGTCGGGGTTCCTGACGGGAAAAAATTAAACCCCAGCTGTGTACCAGCTCCCCACATCAGAGGCACAGAAACAGAGCGTTGCCGCCCGCGTTCCTCCGGCTATGCCTAGAGGACCCGGAAAGCAACGCTCTAAGTCGGGGGCTTCCAAGAAAAAGAAGAGGTTCGACCTGAGGGTCGTCCTCCAATCTAGGAAGTCCTCGGCTAAACGGCCCTGACGGTTGTGGCTCAGGGCCGTTGAGGGCAGCCCCTCTCGAGGGGGTTTGCACCGTACCTCCGGGTGCGGGTTTCAGACCGCTTCGTGGCCCTCAGGAGATGAGTCAGCTAACCCTGCCAGTGTTACAGGGCACGGCTATCTCCTGCGAATATCCTCTAGCTGTTCCGCCCGGAAACGTAGCGGCCCTGGAGAGTTCGCAGCCCCCGCGGGGGACCTCCGAGGAGCTAGTTCAGGAGCTTCCTGCCAGCTTGCTGTTACAGGTCTCCGAGTTAGTTCCTCGAGTAAATCCAGGCACCAGCCTCGAGAGGCTGGTACCCTTAGCCAAATGTTTCTATGTGGGTCCTGCGTACTGAAGAGAAAGGTTATGCTATTCAGCTCGGCGCCCAGCCGCCACCTTTCAATGGGGTATTTTCAACTTTAGTAAGCCCCGAGCAGGGTCTGGTAATGGTCCGGGTTCTAAAAAAAAAAAAAAGAAAAAAGAAATAAAGCCGGTACTTCATTCTTCAACACAGGAAGTTTCTCAGGTTCGCTTTCAGGGGCAAAGCTCACCAATACAGAGTACTTCCTTTCGGCCTAGCTCTCACCCGAACTTTCACGAAGTGTGTGGATGCTGCTCTGGCTCCTCCGTGACTCCAGGGCATCCGCATACTCGACTGGTCGATTCCGGCCAGCTCAGATTAGTTAGCGGCTCAACATCGAGGTGTTGTTCTCGCTCTCATGAAAGAATTGGGGTTGAGACTCAACACCAAGAAGAGTGTGATTTCCAAACCACTTATCTAGGTGTAATATGGGATCCGACCATGATGCAGGCACGAATGTCACCTGCTCGGTTCGAGTCGATCCTTACTGCAGTAAATGCGGTCAAGCTAGGCCCGTCACCCACTGTCTACAGTCCCAAGTACTGTTAGGTCTTATGGCAGCCGCTTCCAACGTGATACCTCTTGGACTGCTGCTTATGAGACCACTTCAGTGGTGGCTCAAACCAGGGGGTTCTCCCCGAGGGGAAACCCATTCTGCAAGATCAAGGTCACGCGGCGCTGCCTACGTGCCTTGGCCATGTGGAAGAAACCCTGGTTTCTCTCTCAGGGTCCGGTTCCGGGAGCTCCTTGTCGCCGCGTCGAGCTAGCGACGGACGCATCCCTCATGGGATGGGGAGGCGGTCATGAGTGGCCGCTCAACCCAGGCCTGTGGAGCAATCCCATCTCTCCTGGCACATAAATCGCCTAGAGATGCTAGCCGTGTTCCACGCCCTGAAGTGCTTCCTTCCAGAAGGTATCCACTCACGCCCCTTATATAAGCTGGCGTACCGGATTCTCCTATGGTCTTAAGGAAAGACTTCTCTCCCTGAGAGCAGTCCAGTATCTCTGGACGTGGGAGCAGACGTCCTGTTGAGGCAGGGGCCGAGGCCCGGGGAATGGATGCTTCACCCAGAAGTGAAGCAGATCTGGAGAGTGTTTAGCCAGGCACAGGTGGACCTGTTTGCGACTCGAGAGACATCGCACTGTCCCCTCTGGTACTCTCTAGTTCCTCCAGCTCCACTGGGGCTGGATGCCATGGCACAGACGTGGCCGAGGCTGCGTCTGTACGCCTTTCCCCCGATCGCTCTGCTCCCGGGAGTTCTGGAACGGGTCCGTCGGTTTCAAGTGCGGCTGCTACTCGTAGCCCCGTACTGGCCGGCCCGAGTGTGGTTCTCGGACCTGGTATCTCTCCTCGACGGCTCTCCATGAGAGATTCCCGTCAGGAGGGACCTCCTGTCTCAGGCTGGGGGCGCAATATGCCACCCCCACCCAGAGAAATGGAGGTTATGGGTGTGGCCCCTGAGCACAACTCATAGGAGCGGGTCTCTCAACCGAGGTTGTTGAGACCCTTCTCCAATCCAGAGCTCCCTCTACGAGGAAACTGTATGGCCTTAAGTGGAACTTATTTGCGAGATGGTGCCGCGAGCGCCACCTAGACCCAGTCAACTGCCCGGTTGGTACAGTTCTGGAGTTCCTACAGTCTCACCTTTCCGCAGGGCTAGCTCACTCCACCCTGAAGGTTACGTGGCGGCTATAGACGGTTTCAATGGCAACAACATAAACAAACGTTACTGCGCATGCGCGCTTTTGTGGCCCAAACTTAACTTCCGGTAGACATCCAAATAGAATCAATAACAACAGCTAAATCCTTCTAGAGTAGATTATTTTTTTTAATAACAAGCGAAATATGTTGGCTGCGTAAATTAGACTGATTTATTAAAAATGCAAACTCATCCTCTGCCAGCAGGAGGTGCTTTAAGCACGAGAAACGAGGTTTCCCTGGTAATGGCTATAGACAAAGCAGCTCTTAATTTAAAAACGCTGCCTTATGCAGGATGAAATGAAAATGACATTTTCTAAAGACAGTCTTTCTTCAGAAATACAGTGATATAAAAACACCCACGCCTCGGTTTGATTTTTAACGTGCATTACGTTTATTCAACGAAGTCTATTGGAAAATCAGTCGGTTTTTATATCGTGGCAGGTCGCCACAAATAAATAAATGTTTGGGAAACACATACCACAGCACAATAACCTGAGACCAACTTCATTACTCATTATTAGCTGCGTTTGTAGCCCGCGACACGAACCAGACAGATAAACAAACACAGACCGGAAGTTAACTTAGGTCCAGGCGCGTACGCCCGATGAAACCGTCTATAAGCGCCTACCACGCCCCTCTAGGTGGCCTCTCAGTGGGCAAGAGCCCCCTGGTCACACGTTTCCTCCACGGTCGGGAGATCGAGGCTTCATCAGGAAGTAATGAAGCATGGAGACTCAGAAGATGGGACCTCTGGCGACTCGATAGATATCGCAAGGTTCTCTCTGGTTCTCCTTAGTGCCTCCAGGTCCGCCCGGACTGGACGCCATAGTACAGACATGGCCGAGGCTGCGTCTGTACGCATTCTCCCGATCACTGTGCGCCCTGGAGTTCTGGAAAGAGCATGCCGGCATCGAGACGGCTCTGGTCTTGGACCTTCCCTCTCAAGCTGGGGGCGCGGTCTGCTACCCCCACATGGAGAGGTGGAAAGTTATGAGTATGGCCCCAGGGGGGGCGCAACCCATAGACTCGGGTCTCTCAGCCGAGGTTGTTGAGACCCTGCTCCTATCCAGAGCTCCCTCTACGAGGAAACCTTAAATGGAACCTGTTTGCTTCATGGTGTCACGAACACCATCTAGACCAAGTTACTGCCCGTTGGTACAGTACTGAGTCCCCGCAAACCCCCAAAACCAGCTCACTCCATCCTGAGGGTGTTCGTGGCGGCTTATTGGCCTACCACGCCCCTCGTGGTGGCTCGTCGGTATGGTTTCCTCGGTGGTGCACTCAGGTTGAGACCCTGAGGGGTCTCAAGCCTCTATTACCTCCATTCTTGGAGTGCGACCAATGGGAAGTATATCTGTCCAGTATGCGCACTGGGCACATACGGCCACAAAGAAAGCATGTGGCACGATCAGAGCTATCAGTAGATGGATAACGGATGCCATTCCTACTACCTCCAAGCCCTCTGGTCTCCCAGCTCCATGGGGAGCCAAGACTTCTCCTACTGAGGCTGTCTGCCTCTTAAAAGCTCTGACAGCAGGTGTCCCCCTCCAGGACATCTGCAATGCTGCGGGTTGGGCCCTGCCCCTGACAATTGGTCCTCGCCCCTGACATTCGTCAGGTACTATGAGCTTGACCTCAGAGCCGCTCCAGGCTCGGCTGTACTCTCGGCCTAGTGCGCTAGGCCTAGAGGGTTAGCCACCTCCCTAGCCAGGAGGAGACTTCTCAAGGCGCATTCTTTCTGCGGAAAGAAGAGAAGTCGTTTTCGCCACAACGCTCCTCGTGTGCCCGAGGGCCGAGGAGTGTCCCTGCATCCTCGCGAGCCTGAGGGCCGAGGAGCAGACCTAAAAGCCTCTTGTCCGTGTAATGCTAGACAAAGGCTCATACTCTCGCGTCCCGGTAGGCTTACCAGGCCGAGCTTTCGGTCCCTCTTGTTCTGGTTACTCCCAGACAAAGGACTAAGACTCCTCGTGAGCCCGAGGGCCGAGGAGTACCTCTCGCACTGGCTGGCGAACCAGGCAGAGGTCACGGTTCTCGTGTGCCTGAGGGCCGAGAACTGCACAGCCCTCTTGTCCGCGGAATGCTAGACAATGGCTTAATTCTCCTCGTGCTCTGGCGCAGTATGCTACCAGACCGAGTGTATTTCGGTCCCTCTGGTTTCTGGCTCTTCCCAGACCAAGGACTAAGACTCCTCGTCTGCCTTCAAATAAGGCCGAGGAGTGCCTCATGCACTGGCTGGCTACCAGGCAGAGGCCCCTACTGTCTTCCCCGTGAGCCCGAGGGCTGGGGATTGCAGTGCCCTCTTGTCCACGTAATGCTAGACAATGGCTTATTCCCTCGCGTCCTGGCGGAGCTCCAGGCCGAGCCTTGGGTCCCTCTTGTTCTGGCTGAACCCCCAGACAAAGGATCACCCTCTCCTCGTGTGCCCGAGGGCCGAGGAGCCTTGAGGTCGAGCTCACCGTCCTCGTGGGTCTGCGGACCGAGGACTTCCCACACCATCTGTCCGCCGAGTGCTAGACAGTGGTCATTCGGTCCCTCTTGTTCTGGCTAACTCCCAGACAAAGGACTAAGACTCTGCGTGTGCCTGAGGGCCGCGGAGTACCTCTCGTTCTGGCTGGCGACCAGACGGAGGAAGACCTCCATTCCTCGTGTGCCTGCGGGCCGAGGAGCACTCTTGGGGTCGAGTGCACTGTCCTCGTGGGTCTGAGGACCGAGGACTTCCCACACCATCTGTCCGCCGAGTGCTAGACAGTGGTCATTCGGTCCCTCTTGTTCTGGCTAACTCCCAGACAAAGGACTAAGACTCTGCGTGTGCCTGAGGGCCGCGGAGTACCTCTCGCTCTGGCTGGAGACCAGACAGAGGTAGAACCCCATTCCCCGTGTGCCTGCGGGCCGGGGAACACTCTCGAGGTCGAGTGCATTGTCCTCTTGGACCAAGGACTACCTACACCATCTGTCCGCCGAGTGCTAGACAGTGGTCATTCGGTCCCTCTTGTTCTGGCTAACTCCCAGACAAAGGACTAAGACTCTGCGTGTGCCTGAGGGCCGCGGAGTACCTCTCGTTCTGGCTGGCGACCAGACAGAGGAAGACTACCATTCCTCGTGTGCCCGAGGGCCGAGGATTACAGGGCCTTTTTTGTCCGCGTAATGCTAGACAAGGGCTCTTTCCTTTCCACCCTGGTTGAGCAGACACTGCGCAGGGCTTGGAAATTATGGGGGCGTTGGTAGTCTCGTTCCCCATAGCGTTCCATGACGCGGCTCGAGTTCCCAGAAGGGAACGTCTCGGGTTACTAACGTAACCTTAGTTCCCTGAGGGAACGAGACGCGGCGTCTCGGACCATAATTCCCGCACCCTGCGGCGCTCACTTCATTCCTAAAGAGCTGCCGCCGGCTTCAAACGCACGCGCTTTATACTTCCCGGTCGATGACGTCACCGCGCCTGTGACGTCACTCCCGTCATTTCATTGGTTGTTAGACATAGTTCAGAGTGCGGCCCGCCAATGGCGTTCCCCATAGCGTTCCATGACGCGGCGTCTCGTTCCCTCAGGGAACTAAGGTTACGTTAGTAACCCGAGACGTTTTTTTTTTCTGCATTTTCTATGTTTAACTAGTGTTAAAGACACATGTTTATCATCAAAACACTCTGAGATGATGTTCACATGCTGGAAGTATTTGTATTTAAGATGTTTATTATAATTGGAGAATTAAATTTAGCTGCTGTTTAATTGAACTCAATAAATAAGCATTTAAATGGAGATTTAAGGGAAGCACAACTCTTCATATGTATTTGTTGGTGTATTATTTCCATACTGAATATTGCATCCACACTCTGCAGGTAAATGAAGGACACTTGTTCTGATTATCTTGTCAATTTCATCTAACAGTACCCAGTCAGCTAATTTCCTTTGGCCCAGAACTGGTCCACATCTGTCACACCCCTGGACGTTTGTGTTAGTTTCTCCCTCATGTTCCCATATATGGTCCTGTTTCCTGTCTTAGTCATTATTAGTTAATCACCATCACCTGTCTGTCTCGTTATCAACCCTTTATAAGTTGCATTCAGTTCTGTGTTTGATTGTCAGGTCTCAAGGTTATGTATAGCCGCTTTTCCACTGTCGGGCCAGTGCGAGCCAGTGCTAAGAGCGTGCCGGGCGGGGCTAATGGCCTCCAGTCGCAAGCACCAAGGCCAAAAGTAAGCTGCGTTTCCACTATCGAGCCAGTAGCCTCGCTGCGCAAACCTAAAGCCTGCCCGTTACACACCTCTTTGGATCAAACGTCACGAAAGCCCTCCCCTTTCAGCGGGAAGATTGAAAATATGTCAGGTAGGCCACCGTAGTGTGATCATCGAACGAATAAAACGGAGAGAACCGAAGCGGCTGTTTTCTTGTGTTCTTGGTGAAAGATGAGGCAGCGAAACCAAGATGCGTAGACGGAGGCTCGGCGGCGTTTACGCCGAAGGCTTTGTTAGCTGCAAGGCGAAAATGAACAATACAGCTGTCACGATGTAGGCAGGAATACACGAACAACGACGTAGTAAAAGACGAATATTTAATAAATCCAACGGAATACAAGCAGACACAGGAACAGCAGGGTAAGACATCCATATAACATCAAAGACCGACAAGAGTACAGGGGAAAACACACACCTTAAATACACAGACTGATTACACATCCAGGTGGAGACAATGAAGGAGGAACCAAACACACACTGAACTGCGGGGGAGAATGGGAGAAACCAACATGAAAGTCCGGGGATGTGACAACAGCGAAGTGGAAGCCGGATACAGCGAATGCAGAAACGCCGATGATGAAGATGCTGAACGCTCACCTTGTAATATTGGTGACGTCTGTTCTGATGCGAGAAGTGCTCTACAACAGTTGTTTATACAGCAGCAATATTTGTAATACATTACATTAATAAATCACTTGTAAAGAAGCTTTGTTTTTTTATGACCTACACGCCAAATCTTTCGTCTAACTTGGTATTACATCAAACAAAATGTTGCATACTATCTGCAAAAAATAACTACACAGTCGTATTTCTAGTATAATCTTTTATGCCTTTATTTAGGTACAGGTACAGTAAATGTTAAAATGTTATCAAGGTGTGTTGGTCAGTTTTTTTTTTTTTGTTTTTTTTTTTGGACGATGTAAATCAACTTATATATCAGATCTCATGTTTATAGGATCTTATTTGCATTTGTCCAAGTTTAAATAAGAATAGATACTCATCAGACATGCATTTAAATAATGTTTTCACTTGTCTCGAACTTGCAATGTGGTGTGCTGGATATTTAGCTTTGCGAGTTCAGCAACGATGTATTTTATCACGTCTTCGTTTCTGCAGACGCCGTCAAACTGGCGTTGTACATTGTCCTCGGCCCAAATGCTTAGAAGAGCCCTGGTATCTTCCACAGACCAGTACTGACTATTTTTCATTTAAAGTTTTTGAGTTCTTTGCACGATGTATGCGAAATGCGCATCTTACCGCAGACACACTTTTACCTGACTGCACGCTTATCTGAACCTTGCATAAACTCCACCTTTCACTTTGACCACGCCTCAAGCCCCAGCTGGCCCGCTTTGGCCCAAGGTTTTCGTCGGGCCGAAAAACCCGGGCCATTGGCCCTGAGGAAGCACCGACGAGGCACGATCAGGCCCCAGAAGTGACAGTGGAAACGCGACTGGCCCTGGCACGCACTAGCACGCCCGCTTTTGGCCCGACAGTGGAAACGCAGCTTATGTGTGTCTACTCTCTCTGTAGTTTTAACTGTTGTATCACCTGTTTGGATTAAAGTGAAGACTTTATTGTGATCTTTCATCCTCATATGCCTTCCTTCCTCACGGACCATGACAGAATCTTTTTAGTAAGAACTGAACCAAAACAGTGCTATAACCCAACCCAAAATGAGCCAAATCATGAAAACACATGAGGCTGATATATGAACCTTATATGGCATTCTTGTATGACTGAGTTCTGTAAAGGGCAAAAAAACATTATGCAGTAAATCATAGTATATCATGATTCTATCATATATTAGCTATAATTTGAATATTAAGACAATATAAGGCATATTATTATATTATTACTGACTGCAAGTCAAAACTGGATAATCAGGATAACTTTAGCTATTCTAATAACAGGCTATTTTTAGACATGCTACTTAATAATATTAATTATAATAATAATAATATACAGGTGCTGGTCATATAATTAGAATATCTTCAAAAAGCTGATTTATTACACTAATTCCATTCAAGAAGTGAAACTTGTATAATGTATACATTCATTCCACACAGACTGATATATTTCAAGTGTGTATTTCTTTTAATTTTGATGATTATAACTTACAACTAATGAAAACCCCAATTCAGTATCTCAGAAAATTAGAATATTACTTAAAACCAATACAAAGAAAGGATTTTTAGAAATCTTGGCCAACTGAAAAGTGTGAACATGAAAAGTATGAGCATGTACAGCACTCAATACTTAGTTAGGGCTCCTTTTGCCTGAATTACTGCAGCGATGCAGCGTGGCATGGAGTCGATCAGTCTGTGGCTCTGCTCAGGTGTTATAAGAGCCCAGGTTGCTCTGATAGTGGCCTTCAGCTCTTCTGCATTGTTGGGTCTGGCATATCGCATCTTCCTCTTCACAATACCTCATAGATTTTCCATGGGGTTAAGGTCAGGCGAGTTTGCTGGCCAATTAAGAACAGGGATACAATGGTCCTTAAACCAGGTACTGGTAGCTTTGGCACTGTGTGCAGGTGCCAAGTCCTGTTGGAAAATGAAATCTGCATCTTCATAAAGTTGGTCAGCAGCAGGAAGCATGAAGTGCTCTAAAACGGCCTAGTATACAGCTGCGTTGACCTTGGACCTCAGAGAACACAGTGGACCAACACCAGCAGATTACATGGCACCCCAAACCATCACTGACTGTGGAAACTTTACACTGGACCTCAAGCAACGTGGATTATGTGCCTCTCCTCTCTTCCTCCAGACTCTGGGACCCTGATTTCCAAAGGAAATGCAAAATTTACTTTCATCAGAGAACATAACTTTGGGTCACTCAGCAGCAGTCAAGTCCTTTTTGTCTTTAGCCCAGGTGAGACGCTTCTGACGCTGTCTGTTGTTCAAGAGTGGCTTGGCACAAGGAATGAGGCAGCTGAAACCCATGTCTTGCATACGTCTGTGCGTAGTGGTTTTTGAAGCACTGACTCCAGCTGCCATCCACTATTTGTGAATCTCCCCCACATTTTTGAATGGTTTTTGTTTCACAATTCTCTCCAGGGTGCGGTTATCCCTATTGCTTGTACACTTTTTTTCTACCACACCTTTTCCTTCCCTTCACCTCTCTATTAATGTGCTTGGACACAGAGCTCTGTGAACAGCCAGCCTCTTTTGCAATGACCTTTTGTGTCTTGCCCTCCTTGTACAAGGTGTCAATGGTCGTCTTTTGGTCAACTGTCAAATCAGCAGTCTTCCCCATGATTGTGTAGCCTACGGAACTAGACTGAGAGACCATTTAAAGGCCTTTGCAGGTGTTTTGAGTTAATTAGCTGATAAGAGTGTGGCACCAGGTGTCTTCAATACTGAATCTTTTCACAATATTCTAATTTTCTGAGATACAGAATTTTGGGTTTTCATTAGTTGTCAGTTATAATCATCAAAATTAAAAAAAAAATAAACACTTGAAATATATCAGTCTGTGTGGAATGAATGTATATGTTATACAAGGAATTAGTGAAATAAATAAACTTTTTGAAGATATTCTAGTTACATGACCAGCACCTGTATAGTATTATTGAAAACATTAGGGGTTTAACGGTACACAAGTTCATATTTGTATATAATGAATATGTAGGCTAATATTGTCACGGATTGGCCAGGTTCTTCCACGTCAATCACGCCACGTTCACCATCACCTGAATACTAACCAGCCATACCTGCACCCAATCACCTGAGCACCTTCAAAAGCACACCACACACTACAGTCATTGTCCGGGCTCGTTTCCACAAAGTGGACTCTAGCGCAAGTTATCTCCTGTGAACATTATCCTCAGCTAAGGCTATCTACTACGAATTCTACTCAAAGATACTTACCTGTCGCTACTCACCTGTGTCTCGTCTCTTCCAGTTGTCTTCCAGTTCCAGTCGTCAAGGGTGATCGAGCCGTAAGCCCATTCCATTCCTCCAGCGTGTGTGTGTGTGTGTGTGCCATAAGCCGTCTGGTCCATCGCCACAACCAGAGTGGCATTGAATGTCAACCTCCCGTCGTTCCTGCAAAGGAAGAAACCTCATTAGTTCTCTCCAGTCAACACATCCAGATATCCATTCCGTGAACTCTTCTACTCACCTGAATCACAAACTCAATCCACGTATTCTGCACTGCTGTTTTGAATAAACTCACTTACCTGTACTAGGGGTTGCACCAACTAACTGACTAGTCGACTAGTCGACTTTAATGCTCTGCCATGACGCTTTAAGCTTAGCGTCGACTAGTCGCTGGTCCTATAGAGGGCGCAACAGGATAAGAAGTCTTTGAAGTACTCTCTGTTTTTAAAAAAAGAGCTAAAATTATAGATAAAGCATACTCCGAAAGCGCTCCACAAAACGTGTGAATGTGATTATACTATCTTAATGCTTAAAACTGAACCGGAGAATGCACGTTTTAAACAGCTTATTGTAATTGCCATTCTAATCTAATCCACTGCGTTGTAACGCACACACATAGGCTACAGACATACAGTAGCTCGTACATCACGTGCAGATCGCGCGCAAGCAAACATTCAAAAGCGCGGTGCGAAAATGAATTGTCAACACTGTTTTATTATTTCTCCGTAATATAGCTTAGGAACTGAAAACTTCTAGCATATATTTCTTAGTAATTAAAACCCACAGCTTTATTATTAGGCTAGTAGAGAGACGCTGCAAGGTAGAATTAATTCACACACGCAATCGCTCTCTAATGACTTTATATAAATGTATTCTTTACAGTGCTACTTTATCTGTATCTGATTTAGAACGAGCAGAAATCTGTGAGAAATATAACGACCCAAAGACAAAATAACTGATAAAAGCAAAGTATTGTAAGAGCAATAGCCATTTGGCAGCGCTGTGTCATATGCCATAGCTGTGCACAAGGTGTTCCAGTCTCAGCTCAAGGTTTAAGTAGGCTATTTGTTTAATAATGACGTCATAAGCGACTAGTCGACGTCGACTCGACTTTTATCACATAAATGTCGACTTAAAAAAATCTGAAGTCGTTTAACCCCTAACCTGTACTCACCTTTGTTGTCCGTCTGCTTCCGTAACAGAAGCCCGGACCGATACAGTTGACAGCATGAGTGCACACAATCCATTCCAGGAGTTGGTGGATTCTCTACGGAAAGTATTAACCGCTGCTCATGTCACTACACCTTCTGCACCTCCGGCACCGTCACCACCGAGCACTTCTTCGACTACTGGAGTTTCCAGTCCCATGGCTCGACTGGCGCCCTACTCTGGCGGGGCGGAGGAGTGCAGTGGATTTTTATTACAATGCTCATTGATTTTCACCATGCAACCTTCTCTATATCCCACAGATTAATCGAAAATCGCCTTCATCATCTCCCTCCTCACAGGACCCGCTCTTCAATGGGCTGACACTATCTTGACTCAAGCCGGACCGTTCACTCGTTCTCTTCAATCCTTCGTCTCCCACTTCAAAGAAGTTTTCGGCCTTTCGGATGGTGGCATTCCGGCCAGCGAGCAGCTCTACCATCTCTCGCAAGGTACGATGTCAACACAAGAATATGCACTTCATTTCCGCACCCTTGCGGCCGCGAGTGGATGGAACGAGCGGTCATTACTGACCACTTACCGGCTCGGTCTTGAACCTTTACTGCGCCTCCAACTAGCTGCGTTGGACGACACTATGGGATTAGAGAAGTTTATTCAACAGTCACTCAGATGTTCAGACCGGATGAAATCCTATCAATCCCACGCTGAGTCTAAGAATACTGCACTCCTCCCTCCATCTGTACCCGCCAACCCTCCAGAACCAAAACCCATGATCTTGGAATCTGGTAGACTGTCTGACTGATTGACCTGATTCCCAACGCGCCCTTGCCCAGAGGTAAGATCTACCCGTTGTCGCTTCCGGAGACTAAGGTCATGGAGGAGTATATTCAGGAGGCTCTCAATCTGGGTTACATCCGCCATTCCACATCACCTGCCGCGTCTAGTTTCTTCTTTGTGGCCAAGAAGGATGGAGGGCTGCGGCCTTGCATTGATTACCGTGTCCTCAACCAAAGCACCATCCCCTTCAAGTATCCTCTTCCTCTCGTCCCTGTGGCCCTATGACAACTTAGGACCGCCACCATCTTCACTAAGCTGGACCGCTCCAGTATCATCACCGCTCCACTCACCAATCTCCTCAAAGGAAAGCCCAAAACTCTCATCTGGTCCCCTGAAGCCGCCGCAGCCTTCCAATCCTTAAAGTCTGCCTTCACCCAAGCACCTCTACTCACCCATCCGGACCCTGAAAGTCCATTCATTGTAGAGGTAGATGCCTCCATGTCTGGAGTCTGAGCCGTTCTGTCTCAGTATCATGGAACACCCCAGAAACTCCATCCATGCGCCTATTTCTCCCGGAAACTCAGCCCAGCGGAGAGGAATTATGACATCGGGAACCGGGAACTCCTGGCCATTAAACTTGCCTTAAAGGAGTGGCGGCATTGGTTGGAGGGTGCTAACCATCCATTCCAGGTCCTAACCGATCACAAAAACCTACAATATCTCCGAGCAGCAAAACGACTCTGTCCCCGTCAAGCAAGGTGGTCCTTGTTCTTTTCCAGATTCCGGTTCACCATTTCCTATCGTCCTGGTCCAAAAAACGTCCGTGCTGATGCCCTGTCCCGATTACATGACTCACAAGATACCCAGGAAATCACTTCCACGATACTCCCTGAAGAAATCATCATCAGTCCCATCGAATGGGCAGCTCCTCCAGCCGTCGCCACTCCTGCACCCCGACCTCCGCCGGGCTGTCCTCCAGATCGCCAGTACATCCCTAGGATCCAACGGGTAGATCTCATCCATTCCACCCATACCTCTCTGGGCACCGGACATCCAGGGGCCAACGACACTCTCTTGTTGCTATCCGAACGCTTCTGGTGGCCGGACATGGCAAGGGATGTGAGACGATACGTCCAAGGCTGCAAGGAGTGTGCTACATCAAAAAGTCCCAGACACCTACCCACCGGGAAGCTCCATCCCTTGCCTATTCCTAACCGCCTGTGAGGGACCGAGCAGTAAATAAAGAGGGCCATCAAAAAAAGAAGTTTCCAAAAAAATAATTATTTGAATAAATCCAAAAAAACAAAGGTTTCACAAAAAATTCAACAATCAAAAAAACTAGGCCTATTAAGAAACAAAGAAAATTATCAAAACAAACACAACTCAACATGTACTACCAAACACTCACCCCAAATGACACACCCGGGCACATTTAAACAATTGGACTAGTCCATATTACTACAAGGGGGGGGGGGGAGGAAGAGACAAGACACTTACTATGAAGTACAACCACAACAACAAAGTACTTAAATGCTGAAACTCGGACTAATATAAAATAAATATATAATAAACAAAATACAAATCAAGAAGATCAAGAATTAAACAAACAATCCTCGGTCCTCCAGTCTCCTGTTTCCCCCGCGGTTAATCCGTCTATTGGTGTAAACGGGCGGAACTAAAAGTCAGCGGAGGCTGCGCACCGGTCTTTTATAACGCACGGACCTGACTTCAGCAGCTCGTCCTCCTCCGCGTCTCTCGGTAGCCTCGGCAGCACGGTAACTTTAACTCAAAGAAAACTATATTAACAAACAACTACAAACAGCACAGGGAACTTAATTGTGTGCACTCCAACCAGTCACAATGTACTGAAAGTTAAATAAAGTATACGAAAACAAATAAATGGTGTTTGTGTCTTATTAAACTAAATACCTTAATCAATTCAATACAAAATAAATTCAAACAATGTTTGTTTGTTAGTGTATGTGTATGGGTGTGTGTGTGCGCTTGTGTGTGTGTGTGTGTGTGTGTGTGTGTGTGTGTATTACCCTCAGAGATGTGTGGCCATATCCCTGGCCATCACACCGCCCCTGGTCACACCTAGGAGTAGACTTCATGACGGACTTACCACCATCGGAGGGGAATACCTGTATTCTCGTCATCGTGGACCGTTTCTCCAAATTCTGCAGATTGCTGCCCTTGAAAGGTCTCCCTACCGCATTCGAAACTGCAGAACTCCTCTTCAATCATGTCTTCCGGTACTTCGGCATCCCCGAAGACATAGTGTCAGACAGGGGACCTCAATTTATATCAAGGGTCTGGAAAGCGTTCTTCAGGCTCCTAGGTGTGGCCGTCAGCCTCTCCTCTGGCTACCATCCGCAGACCAACGGCCAGACGGAGAGGAAGATCCAGGAAGTGGGGTGGTTTCTCAGGACCTTCTGTCACGCTCACCAGAACTCCTGGAACCAGTTTCTGGGCTGGGCGGAATACGCCCAAAATTCACTGCGGCAAGCGACCACCGGCCTCACACCATTCCAGTGCGTCCTAAGATTCCAGCCTCCACTGTTTCCCTGGAATGGTGAACCATCTGAGGTGCCCGAAGTGGATTACTGGTTCCGGGAGAGCGAGAGAGTCGGGGTTCGAAGCTCACCACCATCTCCAGAGGGCAGTTCGCAGATTTAAGTCAACGGCAGATAGAAGAAGCATTCCGGCCCCGGTCTATGCTCCCGCAGACAAGGTTTGGCTCTCCACCCGAGACATTTGTCTGCGACTGCCCTCCAAAAAACTCAGTCCCAGGTTTGTTGGTCCCTTCACAGTCCTGGAACAGGTCAATCCCGTCACGTATAAACTCCAGTTACCTCCACAGTACAGAATTCATCCCACATTCCATGTCTCCTTGTTAAAACCCTGGCACCCACCTCTTGTCTCTCCCACAGAACCTGGCCAAGAAGAGGAACCCCCTCCCCCGTTACTCCTAGAGGAAGGATCTGTCTACACGGTTCGAGAGATTCTGCAGTCCCGACGTCGTGGTGGTCATCTGGAATATTTAGTGGACTGGGAAGGCTACGGTCCAGAGGAAAGATCATGGGTCCCTAGAGACGAAATCCTTGACCCAGCTCTATTGGAGGACTTCCATGCTAACCATCCTGAGCAACCAGCACCCCGGGGAAGAGGCAGGCCACCACGGCGCCGGAGGTGTAGGCCCTCGGGAGCGGGCCCTGGGGAGGGGGGTAATGTCACGGATTGGCCAGGTTCTTCCACGTCAATCACGCCACGTTCACCATCACCTGAATACTAACCAGCCACACCTGCACCCAATCACCAGAGCACCTTCAAAAGAACACCACACACTACAGTCATTGCCCGGGCTCGTTTCCACGAAGCGGACTCTAGCGCAAGCTATCTCCTGCGAACACTATCCTCAGCTAAGGCTATCTACTACGAATTCTACTCAAAGATACTTACCTGTCGCTACTCACCTGTGTCTCGTCTCTTCCAGTTGTCTTCCAGTTCCAGTCGTCAAGGGTGATCGAGCCGTAAGCCCATTCCATTCCTCCAGCGTGTGTGTGTGTGTGTGTGTGTGTGTGTGTGTGTGTGTGTGTGTGTGTGTGTGTGTGTGTGTGTGCCATAAGCCGTCTGGTCCATCGCCACAACCAGAGTGGCATTGAATGTCAACCTCCCGTCGTTCCTGCGAAGGAAGAAACCTCATTAGTTCTCTCCAGTCAACACATCCAGATATCCATTCCATGAACTCTTCTACTCACCTGAATCACCAACTCAATCCACGTATTCTGCACTGCTGTTTTGAATAAACTCACTTACCTGTACTCACCTTTGTTGTCCGTCTGCTTCCGTAACAAATATAGTGCAAATATTTAGCAAAATGCTCTTCTGCAGAGTCAATTTCTTGCAAATTAGTGATTTGTGGACACTGCAGGGAGGGGCAGTAATTAACATAATATTTTTTCAAGAACACATTTTCAAAAACTGACACAAATAATACAGCCAAAATTAAACTTGCTAGGTCTGTGTAAACATAGCATTCAACGTCCCCGTAGTATAACTGACCATAACAAGCCATATAGTCTATAAAATGTGCATATGTGGTTTCAACAACCAGATGCAGTTTTGTCTGGAATGCGGCCCAGAAAACCTCCTGAAGTGGTTTGAGCGATCGCATATAAATCCGTCTTGAAAGTGTTTCAGAGGGCATTTACATCTGGTCTTTTCACGATCGAATAGATATCCAATCAGAGAAAACACATGAAGTGAGCGGGTGTAAACAAAGTACCCTACTGGCGAAAGTAAATGCTATTTTAAAAGTATTAGTTTATTTTAAATAATGTATGTGATGTGAAAATAATGTATTTTTGAAAAAAAAAAAATTATTAACCAGAATTTTTCGTTCACGCATTCAGCATGTAACATGCTTCGTATTTGTTTATTTTTGAGTTGTCCATGGACAAATAAAGGTGTTGTTATTGAAAACGCTCCGGTTACTCACGTAACCTCGGTTCCCTGAGATAAGGGAACGAGCGTTGCGTCGTCATTTTTGACGACTGCTAATGGGGTAACTCCTGTTTATTCCGATTTGTTAACGTTTGTGAAGTTGCACAAACCAATGGCGCTTTCACCCGCCAGAAAGGGCGGAGCTGACTGCAGAATCAAATGACTGAATCGACAGCCATCGACTCATGTGCAACTTTAGCACGGCAGTTTATGCAACGCTCGTTCCCTTATATCAGGGAACTAAGGTTACGTGAGTAACCGGAGCGTTCCCCTTCGAAAGGTAACACTCGTTGCGTCGTCATTTTTGACAACTGCTAATGGGGAACGTATCCAGTCACGCCGTGCAAAAAAGCAAGAACAGAACTAGCCTGCTCAGAAGCCCAGTCTAAAGGCACTTCTTGAGGGCCCAAAAAGACCTGAGCTAATAAGAGACCCAAGGTCAACCTGAGGTCTGCTTTAACATAACTTCACCCACTAATAAGGGGGTGAGAGAGAACTTAAGCAGAGGGAGGGCCAGAAGGGAAATGACCTGAGCTCTAAACGGTGTCATTAGGCCCAAACTCGAGACATGCAGCGCTGACAGACAGGCCTTGCAAGTCACTCACTCTTTTGACCGATGCTAGGGCCAAAAGCAAATCGGTTTTCAACGTCAGAGCCCTTAAGCCGATCGAAGCAAGCGGTTCAAAGGGGACCCCTTTAAGGGCTCTTAGGACTACAGACAAGTCCCATGTAGGTACCGTTTTAGGGCGAGGAGGGTTTAACCATCGAGCGCCTCTAAGAAGCTTAACAACCAAGTCGTTTTTGCCAATTGAACGGTCAGCCACAGGAGAATGATTTGCCGCAATAGCTGCCATATAAACTTTGAGCGTGGACGGGGAACGTCCCCTGTCCAAAAGCTCTTGTAAGAAAGTCAGTACATGGGACACATCACATGAAACTGGATCCTGATTACATACTGAACACCAGTCACTGAAGACTGACCACTTCAGAGCATAGAGACGTCTGGTAGACGGAGCTCTAGCTTCTAAAATGGTATTTTTGACTCTCACAGGGAATTGGTTAGACTCCCGTAGAGCGCCCAGACATGAAGGCTCCACAGTTCTGGTTGAGGATGCCAAATCTTGCCCTGCACTTGTGAGAGAAGGTCTCTCCTCAGTGGTATCTGCCATGGTGCTGCAGACAGCATCTGGACCATCTCCGGGAACCAAATCTGATTCCTCCAGAGGGGAGCCATGAGGAGGAGAGAGCATCTCGTTTCCCTGACTCGCCTGATAACCTGGGGTAGCAGGGCGATCAGGGGAAAAGCATACGGATGGGTGTTGGGCCAATCGTGGGCCAGAGCATCCCGTGCTTTTGAAAAATAGATTGGGCAGTGATTGTTGTCTTCGGAGGTGAAGAGGTCGACCTCTGCCATGCCAAAAACTGACCATATTCCCTGAACCGATAGGGGGTGTAATCTCCATTCCCGCGGCGCCATGTTGTTCCTCGACAACATATCCGCCCCTTGGTTCAATCTGCCCGGCACGTGAACCGCTCGTAATGAGAGGCCGTCCTGGCGGTTGATGTAGGCTACCACCGACATATTGTCCGACCGCACCAGGACATGATATCCTTTTAGGGCTGGGAGGAAGGTTTCCAAGGCTAGACACACTGCCATCATTTCGAGACAGTTGATGTGCAAGCGTTGCTCGGGGATTGACCAGGAGCCGAACGCTGGACTGCCCTCACACAGGGCGCCCCAGCCGGACGCGTCTGTTGTGACCACCTTCCTCCTGGATACCATCCCTAACTGGACGCCTGATATATACAGGCGAGGAGATGTCCAAGGAGCCACAGCTTTGAGACAGCGGCGGCTTACCGTGATGTAAGCACGGCCCAGGCGCCAGGCGCCAGGCGTGGGACGGGATGTATGCTTTTAGCCAATATTGCAGGGTTCGCATCAGCTAAAGGCCCAAAGGAATCACAGGAGATGCGACGGCCATGAGGCCGAGCGCCCTCTGAAATGCTTTTAAGGGACACAATGTTCCCAGCTTGAAAGACATCAGCGCTCGCTGAATAGTTAGGGAGCGTTCTGATGTAATCCAAGCTCACATTTGAATCGAGTCTATGACTGTACACAGGAAAGAAATTCGTTGTCTGGGAGTCAAACAGCTCTTGGACATGTTGATTTTCAACCCTAAGCGCTTCAGGTGGACTAGCAGTAACGACCTGTGAGCGATCAGTTGACGTTCTGAGTCGGCTAGCAGTAGCCAGTTGTCGAGGTAGTTTAAAACGCGAATTCCCATCTGTCTCCGAGGGGAGAGAGCTGCGTCCATACATTTTGTAAATGTGTGAGGGGCCAGAGACAGTACGAAAGGAAGAACTGTGTACTGGTAAGCCACTCCCTCGAAAACAAACCTCAAGAACGGTCTGTGACAGGGCGCTATTTGGATGTGAAAGTACGCATCTTTCAGATCCGCAGACAGAAACCAGTCCTCAGGGCGAATTTGAGCGAGGATCTGTTTCAAAGTTAACATTCTGAACGGCCGTCGCATGAGAGCTTGATTCAGATGTCTGAGATCGAGAATTGGTCTGAGCCCGCCGTCTTTCTTTGGTACGAGGAAATACCGCCTGAAAAAACCTGACTCTCTGTTCGCTATGGGGACCGTTTCTATGGCGCCCTTCAAAGCATTGTTTGTACTTCGGCTTGAAGAACACGTGACTCGTTGTCTGTAACCAAAGTCTGAACGACACCTTTGAATACAGGTGGCCTGCGAGCGAACTGAAGCGAGTAGCCTCGATCCACTGTCTTTAAAACCCAATCTGACACGCCAGGGATGGCTTTCCAAGTCGACAGCCGAGCGGAGAGGGGTTCTAATTTTATTGATGCTAACTCGCCACCTATAGAGGGAGCGTTGGCATTCTTGAGTATTTTTGATAATATCAGCGCATCGCCAGACGGGGATGTGCTGATGTGTGTGAGTGTGGGGAGAGGAAAATTGCTCTTTATAGTAAGTGGGTCCGCTATCACAGTGGTAGTTTGAGGTGCACGCTGCCTTAGCGGGACGCGCCTGGTCAGAAAACCAGGCTTTCTTTAAGGGAATTCCAGAACCTGCAAGAATCCTCCTTTTTCTCTTCCTCTCCGCACGCACATCAGGACAGCTTCTGCGGCTCAGGGTCCAGCACTACGCGAGGGCGGGGACCTTGGCGCTTTGGAAATGGAAATTTCCTTGCCGTTCGGGGGCGCTGCTGCAGTTCAGGCTCCGGCTTCTGCGAGAGTTGAGGCTGTGCTGGCTGTGTGGACGATGTCTTTGGGCGGCTTGAAACAGTCGCCGATGCACTGGGGCGTTTAGGCAGGATGTGACGCAGCGCTTGCGACGTCTTCTGTGCCTCCATGAAACGCTCTGTGAAACTGTCCACAGCGGGGCCGAACAGACCTTTCTGAGAGATCGGCGAATCCAGGAAAGCCATCTTTTCAGCGTCCCTGATCTTCGTCAAGTTCAGCCACAGGTGGTGCTCCAGCACCACTAGTTTGGCCATAGCCTTCCCGACCGCTTGGGCTGTTGCCTTGGTTGCACGCAAGGCCAGGTCCGTTGTGGTGCGCAGCTCGCTAAAAGCACTCAGTTCACGGCCAGACTCGTCCATGTCACAGAGAAGTTTGGCTTGAAACACTTGGAGTTCGGACATAGTATGCAGGGCGGAGCCAGCCTGGCCGGCCGTTGCATACGCTCTGTTTGCCAGCGCTGACGTCATCCTGCAGGGCTTGGACAGCAGCAATGCAGCCTTCAGTCCTCTGCTCGCTGGCGGGAGGAGATGCACCGCTACCGCTTCTTCCAGAGGGGGGAGCTTGCAATACCCTTTTTCCTCCGCGCCGTCAACAATGGTGAGAGCTGCAGCAGTGGAAGGGTTAACTCGCGCTTTATACTGCCCCCGCCATGTTTTAGTGAGCTTTTCATGGACAGCAGGCATGAATGGAGCTGGCCGCTGACGAGCGGGTGGCTGACGCTTTCCCTGAAGGAACTATTCGTCAAGGAGGCCGGGGGCGGGCTCTTCAGGTGCCGACCAATCCAGACCGAGCTCCTCCACAGCTCGTTTCAGCACTCGGATCAGCTCTGTATTGACGCTTGGCCGCTTCGACTGAGAAGGAGGCGGGGCTTCAGGCTCTTCAGCGGAACACGCCCACTCGTCCGCATCAGAGGCTGTCAAGGACATGGAGTCGTCAACGACCATTTCCTCCTCGGAAACGCCAAAGGAAATCAAGCCGCTCGCATCTGGGGAGGAGCGTTGATCGTCCTGTGTGAAACACACCGGCGGGAGGGAGCGCGAAGGAGAGGGTGAAGGGCGCGGGCACTCGCGCCGTGAAGAGAAGACCCACTGTTCCGCTGCTTCTTCCTCCGTGGAGAGAGAGGCGGGAGAACATGGCGAGGGGGATCGCCTTTTCGGAAAAAGGCGATCCGCGAGCGAAGACAGGAGAGGTTCATGTCCTCGCAATGAGAACATGAGAACATGAGGGCTCAACAAGCGCAGCCTCCCCAGACAGGCGACGCACTCGCTGTGACCGTCCGTTTCATGCAAAGGCTCTTAGCGAACAATGCGCTTGGAAATTTTCTCAAATTTTCTCTTTCGGTCCTGGCCGGATAGCCGCAGGGGAGGCGGAGTCCACTGCAGATGACGGCAGAGCTCTGAGCGGGCAGCAGGTAAGCTTCTTAGCTTCTTCCTCGGCTTCGGCTTCTTGCAGCAGAATCAGCGAAGAGATGGTCTCGTCGCTGAAGGAGAAGATTCTGATGATATGGCGCTTTTCGCCGACTTATATAGCAGTCACCCTTTCTGGCGGGTGAAAGCGCCATTGGTTTGTGCAACTTCACAAACGTTAACAAATCAGGCTTCAGTATCGGAGTAAACAGGAGTTACCCCATTAGCAGTCATCAAAAATGACGACGCAACGAGAGTTACCTTTTGAAGGGGAACCTTTATTTGTTTATTATAGTATGGCTGTTTTGAAAAAATGCACTGGTCAAAAAATTAAAAATGTCTCTTTAGTGAAAAAAGGTTCCCGACCCCTGGTCTAGAGCATAAAAAATCATGGTTAACAATATAATTCATGACAACAAAAACAGAAGAACACAAAACACAGAAAATGCTGGGGCTACATAAGGTGAATAATGAAAATGATTTATTTACTGTGTGTGATCATGTGATTTGAAAGGTGATTTTGATAGTAATAATAAAAATGATTAATGTGACACTACATTAAAAGCTTAATTTCCATCAACACAAACAGTGAAAAGCACAAAAACACGTGGTCACTCAGCAGGACTCAAACACACTGATCTTACTGTCTATATGAGGATTTATTACACATTTATTCTGATTCATGTTATTTCACTGACAGAAGTTAGCTGCAGTATTAATGTCAAGAGAGAAAACAAGAGACTCTATAACATCTCACTGTTACTGATTTATCATGCAGCTCAAAGCATTATGGGTAGAATCTCTCGTCAGTCTATTATGATTCATCAACACAGTTTCACTGATGATCCTATTAGATAAAACCTAAACCCCAGATAGAGCGGCTGAGTGAATGTGGTGTGGACTGTGTGGATGAGGCTCATTGTGTCAGAGACGCTGTAGAAGGACAGAGTTCCTGCACTGTGATCCACAAACACTCCTATTCTACTGCTGATGGACTTTACAGGGAGAACAGTTTCTATGTTATTGTGTCTGAATGAGTAACTGAAGGGAGAGCAGCGCAAACTCCAGGACTGATCATTACATCCAAACCCACACTCAACACCCGATCCCTTCCTGCTGATGCTCTTATATGACACTGATATAAACACATGATTTCCACTCCACTCCAGCTCCCAGTAACAGCGTCCACACACACTCTCTCTACACAACACCTGCTGATAGCAATCAAATCTGTCTGGATGATCAGGATACGACTGGACTGATTTAGTGACAGTCATCACTCTGTTTCTCTCAGACAGACGGAGGTGTTTATATGCTGTGATCGGATCCAGAGTGAGCTGATGGAAATCTGATGGAGATAAAACACATCAGAATCAGGAATTATGAATCTGTTTGATCTTTTCATGTAGCTGAACTCTTCATGTTCAGTGTGTCATCAGTGTCTCAGTACAGATGAGCAGATATCCTGTGCAAATCATCATTTACATCATCAATTAGAAAACTCTTCTTTCACCTTCTACAGGAAGAGCATGAACACACTCAGTGAGTTTTTCTGCCTGTTTTCTTACTGACTTACATTGTAGGAAGTCGTTCCTGGTCCAGAGATCAATGTTGGTGAATGTGACTGTGGAAATCAACAGACATGAACAGTGTGATTCTCATGATCCTGCATCCATTCCTAAGACATTTCTAATATGATGTTCTCCATGATATGAGATGATGATGGACTCGTTTCTGAGAGCAGATCAATCTCCAGGACTTTACCTCTGTCTGAGATCTTCTTGAGCTCCCCTTTGCAGAAATCCTGTAGTTTGTCTCTCAGCTGATGGACAGATTCTCTCAGACCATCAAAAGAGAAGAGAGAACTGAAGAGATCGTCATTTCCGTCTGTAGATTCAGGAGGTGCTGAGAGAGACTGGAAACTCTACAGAAAACAGAAATCAAAACTCATCAGCTCCACACTTCACCCAATAACCTGCACCAACATCAGATTTGACTGATCTTTAGTAACTCAATCCAGCACTTTCACAGCATCAGCTTCATTCTTCTCATATACATTATATCACATTAGAGCGACAGATTCTAGTATTTGACACTTGGAATCTTTGTGAGTTTGGATGATAAAATATCTACTAAGAACATAAATGTCCATCTAACAGCTCGAGCATATCAATGGAGTCTCATTGTAGGGTTGAGTAGATTTGCTCAGGAAAAGCATCTCAAAGGCTACTATTAGATTGATCATCATTTATAACTATAGAGCAGTTAGTGTCAGAGCAGGATATGTCTCAAGTCCACTATGATGGTGTTGTTCTAGATGTGTGTTACCTGCAGGAACTGGATGTGATCCTGTGTGTGTGAAAGCTGCTCCAGCTCAGCGTCTCTCCTCCTCAGATCATTGATCTCCTGCTCCAGTCGCTCCAGTCGTCCTTCAGCTCGACTCACTGCTCGCTTTTCCTGATCTCTGATCAGCCGTATCAGCTCAGAGCGGCTTCTCTCAATGGAGCGGATGAGCTCAGTAAAGATCCTCTCATTGTCCTCCACTGCTGTCTGTGCAGAGCGCTGTTAGGACACACAGTGATTCAGGCTTCAGTGGGACTGAAAGAGACAAGAGAGTCTGAACTGAGACTGAGACAAACTTCTCTTCTTCTCCAGACTCACCTTATGAGACTCCACAGCCTCTCTCAGCTGCTGAACATCTTTCTCTCTCTGCTGGATTCTCTGCTGGAACGTCTTCTGCTTCTTCTTCAGCTGCTTCTGCAGGACAAACGGATGATAGTGAATGTCACAGAAAACTACTGCCACTAAATCAGAATCCAGTAAAAGTGGAGCTGATAACTAATGGCTGTAGGTTTGATAGTTTACCTCCATTATACGTGAATTAACATGAAGGTTAAGACCTGTTTCACACTACAAGTGAAAATAACAACAGAAAATAAACAGATTAACAACTGTACTGATTATTAACTTGATCTTAATGAAATCTAATTTAGAAAGAGGAGAATTATCCCAAAGTGAAGCTATTAATGAATGGTGGATTTTGTCAGATTTACTGAACTGAAAGTTGTCTGTCACTGCATGTTGACTTATAGAATTATATATTTAGTCAAAAACAAATACATATTTCACTCCATTATTTCATGTCTCTTAATCAAGGTCTATTTTATGAAAGATTGTGTTGATAAAGGTTTCCGGTGTATTTTCATCAACTGTGAAATTGTCTTCTTGCAGCTGCTGTTGATTTCTGCTGTGGTGTTCAGTGTGAATGCTGTAAGCTGTTAATATGGTGCCGATATAAACACATATGAAACCAGTGTCAGCAATATTTGATCAGTGTCTAGTGTTAAATACCTGTTTCTCTGTCCTCTGTGCTGCAGCTGATACAGTGTCGTGGTTTTTATGTTCATCCATCGTACACAGCACACATATACATTTCTGGTCAGTGCGACAGAAAACCTCAAGGATCTTCTCATGTTTCTGGCAGATCATCTCCTGCAGTCGTCCAGTGGCTTCAGTCAAATTGTGTCTCTTCCCTTTAAACAAACTCTCATGTTGTTCAAGATGATTCTGACAGTAAGAGTTCAGACACACCAGACAGGACTTGACAGCTTTGTATTTTCTTCCAGTACAGGCGTCACACTCCACATCTCCAGCTCCAGCGTAACAGTCAGCAGTAAGTTTGGTCTTCTTCAGTTTCTCCACCATTTCAGCCAAGATGGTGTTTCTAGCTAAAGCAGGTCTTGGACTGAAGGTCTGTCTGCACTGAGGGCAGCTGTAGACTCTCATCTGATCCTCCTGATCCCAGCAGCCTGTAATACAGCTCTTACAGTAACTGTGTCCACAGGGAATGGCCACTGGATCCTTCAGGAGATCCAGACACACCGGACACAAGAACTCTTCCTGAGAAAATCTGGCTTCTGCCATTTTACTGCATGAACACAGAGACACAAACACACAACAGCTCAACTACACTTCAGTTTCTCTTTCACTGAACTCATGTGTTTCCTGTTTCCTGGTTCTTTGTTCGAGTGACGTGTGTAAAACAGGCGTGTCTGTGAGTCTTCAGTTTCGACACATCTGACTGTTATTAAAGTAAATGTCAAGACATTGATGAATTGGATTAGTGTGTTTTTAGAGATCAAACTCTGTGGGAAAGTGACTCTCTTGGAGTAGGAATGGGGAATTCCAATAATAAAATGCCTACTAGATTTTTTGTAATTAGGGCCCGAGCACTGCAGTGCGAGGACCCTATTGGAATTGCTCCGTTTATTATTAGGGCCCGAGCCCAAAAGGGCGAAGGCCCTATTGTTCTTCTAAGGGTTCTTATTAGGGCCCGAGCCCAAAAGGGCGAAGGCCCTATTGTTTTTCTAAGGATTATTATTATTATTATTTTTTTCAATGTTTTGGGGGATTTTGGGGCCCTTAACATACACGAAAACTCTTGAAAATTTGCACACACATTGGAACCTGCGGCCATCAGGGCCGGACAGACTTTGACATGGGGGGGGTCACCTGGGGGGGGGCGTGGCACAGCGTTAAAAATTGCAACTTTTGAGGGACTCTGGAGCGCACACCAATTGATCTACAGTCACCAAAATTCATACACATATAGACCTCATCGGGTCGAACAACTTCCGTGCTCACAGTCCGTGCTTCACCAAACAGGAAGTCAGCTATTCAGGGATGTCTAAAAAGCGCATGCAATGCATTATCTCAAGACATTGGGGACGCAAAATTGCCAGGGGATTTTTGATATCTCGAACGGTTTGGCCGTGGCGGGGCGACAAAATTATGGCGAGAAATGAGAAACAGGAAGTGTCTAATAACTTTAACACACTTTGTCTGATTTTGACCAAACTTCAGCAGTTTGTTCATCTTATGATGCCGATCACAGAGATGTGACTATTAGGAGTCAAAGTTATAGCGCCACCAACTGGCAGCACAAAGCGCAACGTTTTCTAAATGCTTTTAAATCAACCTCTTAATTTTACTCAATTTGCTTCAAACTTCATCTCAATAATGTTGAAACATGGCCAATGAGAATCTGTGAATTGCATTATCGATAACTTTTATCATGTTGCCATGGCAACGTGTCAAACTTTAACTTTAGCTTTTTGTGTTTTGGAGCCACTTAAAATACTCAGAATTTCATGAAACTTCACACACACATCTGTATTAATGATATTTAGACACTGATAAAAGCCCATAAATGGGCGTGGAGCAGGCGCTCCATAGCGCCACCTTTTGACAAAAGTTGGGGGTTTAGTTTGTCCTACAGTCACCAAACTCGGTACATATATTGATCTCAACAAGCCAGAAACATTTCTAATTTACACCCATTAGCTACGATCGACAGGAAGTCGGCTATTTTGATTTGAATGTGGATATTTGGAAAAATCAGGCTGTGGAATTTTATATACTTCTCTCGGGAAAACCAACCAATTCACACCAAACTTTTTTGACATGATGCCAACATTCTGAAGATTCTAAATTGCGAGCAGATTTAGGATATCTTGAATGGTGTTGATGTGGTGATTGATTGAAATCGGAGTAAAAAAAGATAGCCGTAATTGTATTATATCTTTAAAGTGCAGCATCCAAAGTCTTTGAAACTTTTTTCATACAGACTACTAGTCATTCTGATCAGACACCGTTCATTTCATAATTATACAAAGATCTATGAATTAATGAAAATTAAAAAACAAATCTGATCCCTCTCTGCTCTGCACTTATGTGTGTGCGTGGTAAGTGGGTGTGTGTTTTTTGAGTGTTAGGGTGAGAGTGGGGAGGGGGGATGGGTGGAAAGAGAGAGTCAGAGAGGAGGAGATAGAAGGGAATATTTAAACTCTTGGTTGTTTATTCATTAGGATGTGAATTAGGGCTGGGTATTGTGACCAATTTGGCAATTCGATTCGATTGTTATTTTTATGGTTTCGATTCGATTCAATTCGATTCGATATCGATTAGCTATCAATATTTCATTTAAAATGTTAGTTTTGCAGACATGGGATCACTATTTTGATATAAATGCTGGTAACTTAAAACTCCCCTACTTAAGTTTATTACTGAAATACACATCTACATTAATAATAGGGTGCACACAGTTGTTTATTTTAAACAACTTTTATTTTAAATGAATACTGTAACAAGAAGTCATAAATATGTGCATCCAATGTACACCATGTAAACAAACTGCAAAATGCACATTACTGTAAAAAAATAAAAAGACTAAATGTGCAACAGTGAAATCTATTAAGAACTTCAAACATGTTTAAGAAATATTTTTTTTTTCTAAATTCAAATCAGGCCCATCATAAAGCCCTTGTCTGCATACACAAAACATTCTAACTGTCCATAAAACTAACAGTTCTTAACTACAGCCTAATAATTTTTGATCACCAGATTTTTTTTGCAAAAAATTTACATCCATTAGCTACGACCAACAGGAAGTCAGCTATTTTGATTTGAATGTGGATTTTTGGAAAAATATAGCTGAATAAATTCATATCACTCATAGCAGAATCAGACAGTGCACACCAAACTTTGTCAACATGATGCCAAGATACTGAAGATGTTAAAATGTGAACGGCTTTGGGATATCTTGAACGGTGTTGATGTGGTAATTTATGAAAGTAACAGTAAAAAGATGGAGAGTTATTTCCATATATCTTTAAATTGCATTATTCTAACTCATCAAAACTTTTTACATATAAAGAACAAGAAATTGTTAGGAAATACGTGTAGTTTCAAAATGTTATCATGCTCAGAGGCCCCAAAAACATTAAAAGTGTCATATAAATTTGTCAGATTAAAGCTCTAGTACCAGGGATGAACACTAGAGGTCCTCATAAGATAAGGAATCATTTGAACAATAATGCTATTTAGCTCATTCTCAGTGTATAAGAATGAAAATAATCCATAGAATCAGTTGATATATACTGTACTGTCAGTGTACTTTTACATAATTATTTTGTATAGGTGCTTAAAGAGCATTAAAATCCTTTTTTTATCTTTTAAGGAAAAATTATATGATTTAAATACATACATACACTCTCACTGATAGAACAAAATATTTTATAAGTATGACACTATACTGCTCAGTTCACTTAATTAGAATGAGAAACAAATACAAAAAGGCCAAACAAATCAACTAAGTTAATATGTATTTATTTTTAATATATTTGTTTATAATTATTTCACAGATGCTTATAGATTATTAATCATACTATTTAAAAATGCTTGTAGACCATAAAACATGGTAACTATTTAAAATAGGGTCTCTTTTGTTAACAATGGTTAATGAACTAACAAACACGAACGAACAACGAACAGTATATTTGTAATCGATTTTCTTCAAACTTCATCAGAATAATGTAAAAACACTGCCGATGAGAGTCTGCAAAGGGCGTCCCTGATGCATCAAATGCTGTTGCCATGGCAAATAAATAAAACAAAAAATAAATTCAAATATTTGTTTCCTGTGTTTTTGAGGCAGATAGCGTGCTTAGAATTTCATTTTCCATTTTCAATTTTCAATGATTTATTATATATTTAAAGTGCAGCATCCTAACTCTTTGAAACTTTTTTCAAAAAAAATAACGATTCATTCTGATCAAACACAGTACATTTCATAATTATACAAAACTCCACGAATGAAAGAAAATAAAAAAAAACATATCTGATCTCACTCTGCTCTGCACTCTATGTGTGTGTTTGTGTGGTAAGTGGTTGAGTGTAAGGAGGGGGGATGGGTGGTAAGAGAAAGAGTCAGAGAGGAGGAGAGACAGTTAGGGTTAGTCCAAAGGGTTACTGTGAATGCATGTGCCAACTGGGCACCGTTTTCCTGATGCCATCGGGATGGCGACTGCGCAGACGGCGAGGGCCCGGTCATCGCTGCTTGCAGCTTTAATTATTCTTCCGCTTCTTCTTCTTCTTCTTCTTCTTCTTCTTCTTCTTCTTCTTCTCCAAAATGAAAACTCTTTTTGAGGGCCTAAACATGCTCGAAAACTCACGAAACTTTGCACACGCATCAGTCCTGGCGAAAATTTACATCTGATATTGGTGATAGTGCCCCTCGAGCTATGTTTCACGTACATGTACGAAACTCGGTACACACGTGTAACACACCAATACCTACAAAAAAGTCTCCTGGTGCAACATCTGAAACCCAACAGGAAGTCCGTTATATTGAATTTCCTGTAAGATTTTTGTGCAGTTTTTGCCATTTTCAGGCCTCGTACTTTAACGAACTCCTCCTACAGTTTTTATCCGATCATCTTCAAATTTGCTAAGTGTCATCATAAGGCCTTTGTGATGTTAAATTGCGAAGCTTTAGAGTTTTCGTCGAAGGGGTGTGTCTGTGGCGGCCGGACAAACTTTGATGTTTCTCCATGAAAAAGGAAGTTGCTATAACTCAGGCATACAATGTCCGATCTGCCTCAAACTTCACATGTTTGATAACAGTCCGGTCCTGAACACACGTCAGTGCCCATATTCAGTTATAGTCATAGCGCCACCTGCTGACAACAGGAAGTGACATGTTTAACACTGTTACGGACTCCTAGCAACATATTGAAAAGCGCTAACAAGTCTTAAATAGGCTAGCAACATGCTAGAAACATGCTAAAACATGCTAGCAACACTTAGCTAAGAGCTAAAGCATGCTATTTATACAAATACAAAAGGAAATTGCTGTAACTCATGCATATAATGTCAAATCTGACCCAAACTTAATATGCAACATGTTATAAACATGGTAATCAGTATTTTTCTTTTTATTCGGGACTTTGAAATGAATTTGCTCTGTTTCTGTTTCATTTTTATCCAGACGTTGATGAGACAGTGGCATATTAGACTCATCATCACCTTCTTGCATTTCTGTCTGTACACTAGGATCATATGTTTCAGTGTTAACAAGATCATTTTTTACCAGCCATAGTAACAGAGCCAACTTCCTGAGATTCTAAACTCACTCTCTCAGATACAGCGTCTTCGATCCTCTTATCGGTATTCACGGTTTCACTCGCAGAAATTCCCGATGGTCCACAAGAGCTAAAGCATGCTATTTATACAAATACAAAAGGAAATTGCTGTAACTCATGCATATAATGTCAAATCTGACCCAAACTTAATATGCAACATGTTATAAACATAGTAAAGCATGCTAGCAACACTTAGCTAATATGCTAAAGCATGCTAATAATAAAATGAAACAGGAAGTTACTCTAACTCAGGCATACAATGTCCAATCAGCCCCAAACTTAACATGTTTGATAAGAGTCCTGGTCTGAACCCAAGCCCATGCCCATATTCAGTTATAGTCATAGCGCCACCAGCTGGTAACAGGAAGCCACATGTTTAATACTGTTGTGGATGCCTAGCAACATTTTAAAAATATCCACAACTGTTAAAAAGGGTAGCACCATGCTAGAAACATGCTATAACATGTTAGCAACATTTAGCTAAGTGCTAAAGCATGCTCTTAATGCAATGAAACAGGAAGTTACTGTAACTCAGGCATGCAATGTCCAATATGCCCCAAACTTCACAGGTTTGATAACAGTCCTGACCTGAACATATCTACATGCCAATATTCAGTTATGTTCACAGCGCCACCTACTGTCAGCAGGAAGTGACATGTTTAACACTGTGATACACTATTAGCAACACACTAAAAAAGCCATTGAGTGCTAAACTAGTTTAAAACATACTCAAACATGCTAGCAACACTTACTTAGTGCTAAAGCATGTTGTTAAAGACATAAAACAGGAAGTTACTGTAACTCAGGCATGCAATGTCCAATCAGCCCCAAACTTCACATGTTTGATAAGACTCCTGGCCTGAAGATATATACATGCCCATATTCAGTTATAGTCACAGCGCCACCTGCTGACAACAGGAAGTGACGTTTAATGGTGTTACAGACTCCTAGCAACATATTAAAAAGCGTTAGCAAGTTTTAAATAGGCTAGCATCATGCTAGAATCATGTTAAAACATGCTAGCAACACTTAGCTAAGAGCTAAAGCATGATATTAATACAAAGAAAAATAAGTGTAACTCATGCATACAATGTCCAATCTGACCCAAGCTTAATATGTTTGATAAGAGTGCTGGTCTGAACACAAGCCCATGCCCATATTCAGTTATAGTCATAGTGCCACCTGCTGGCAACAGAAAGTCACATGTTTAATACTGTTGTGGATGCCCAGCAACATTTAAAAAATATCAACAAGTGTTAAATAGGGTAGCAACATAATAGAAACATGTTAGCAACATTTAGCTAAGTGCTAAAGCATACTCTTAATGCAATGAAACAGGAAGTTACTGTAACTCAGGCATGCAATGTCCAATATGCCCCAAACTTAATATGTTTGATAAGAGTCCTGGCCTGAACACATCTAAAGGCCAATATTCCATTACAATCATAGCGCCACAAGCTGGCAACAGCAAATTACTTGTTTTACACTAACTAAAACATGCAATGTACAATTTGCACCAAACTTGACATGTTTGCCAATAGTCCTGGCCTGAAGACATCTAAAAGCCAATATTTCGTAATAGCGCCACCTGTTGGCAGCAGGATATGTCATGTAATACACTCAAGCATGCCATGTTCAATTTACACCAAACTTCATATGTTTGATAAAATCGCTGGCCTGAAGACATCTGCATGCCAATATACACATAGCGCCACCAGGTGGCAGCAAGACATCTGGCACATCTAAATGACTTTGACATATTCCTCCTAAATTTACTATGTTAAAAGCACAGTGCTCACCATTCGCCACAGGTCGGCGTTGAGCCCGGTGCGAGGGCCCACACACACCTCTTCTATTTTTTGTTGCTCTTAAAAAGAGTTTAATATCCTCAACTTCATAGCCGCTGCTAGTTAAGTCACTTTGAGACAAACAAATGCTGGAATCAGAAGATTCACTGTCACTTTCTATGTCTTCATCAATATGTGTACTTCCAATGTCTATCTTTATGGCCTTTGCAATTTGAGGAGAATCAGTATTTTTCCTTTTATTCGGGACTTTGAAATGAATTTGCTCTGTTTCTGTCTCATTTTTATCCAGACGTTGATGAGACTGTGGCATATTAGACTCATCATCACCTTCTTGCATTTCTGTCTGTACACTAGGATCATATGTTTCAGTGTTAACAAGATCATTTTTTACCAGCCATAGTAACAGAGCCAACTTCCTGAGATTCTAAACTCACTCTCTCAGATACAGCGTCTTCGATCCTCTTATCGGTATTCACGGTTTCACTCGCAGAAATTCCCGATGGTCCCGCTTTAACAGTCTCATTCACATTTTTCTCACTATCATCATTGACTTTGTTAGGACATGAACGAATTAAATGTGTTGTTTCTCCACACCTAAAACACTTCATTTTCTCTGTTGTGACATAAATAATATAATTTGAGGCGAAGTGACAAATCAATCTCTTCATCATCTTTTAAGATCATGAACAGATAGCGTCTAAAAGACACCACATGTTTCAACAACGGAGACTTGCATCCAACTGGAATCATCTTAATCGGTGATACAACTTTACCGTACCGTGACATAATATTAACTAAAGTTTCATCACTGACAAACGGAGGAACGTTCGATAATAACACTTTCTTAGACGGCATAGAAAGCGGGAGTACCGGAGTGAAATTCTCACCCACAACAATGCCGGTTTCAACTAGCTCGTTAGCTTTTTCAACTGAACTAAGAAAGATTACTACAGCACTGTTCATTCTAGAGGCCGACAATACATGCTCATGTCCCACCATTTCACCTGCAGCCAAACAACATTCCTCTACAGCAGTGGTTCTCAATCCTGGTCCTGGGGGACCCCTGCTCTGCACATTTTGCATGTCTCCCTTATTTAACACACCTGACTGAGATCATTAGCTGATTAGTTCAGTTCATGGATCTCTCTCCTCATGAGCTGATGATCTCAATCAGGTGTTAAATAAGGGAAACATGCAAAATGTGCAGAGCAGGGGTCCCCCAGGACCAGGATTGAGAACCACTGCTCTACAGTCACCACTCCGTGACGCCGTGTGAGGGAGCTTAAAATTTGCGATCGCGGGGCCGCCATGCTGCCTATAGCAACAGCAGCACACACGGCCCAACTCAACAATAGCAACACGAAAAACTCCAATTACTAAACTAATCCTACAAAGCAGAGAGAAAAAAAGAAAGAAAAGTACTCACATTCACTTCTCACACTCAAGCCACTCAGCCTCACACACACCTGTCCACTCGCACCGGAAACGAGAGAGAGAGAGAGAGAGAATTGAATTTTAAACAAACATTTATTTCACAATTTTTATAATCTCAGAATAACTCTAATACAATAAACATTCAAGCAAAAACAATAATAGAACCAATCATTGTAACAAACAAGAAAAAATTAATAATTCTTCTACAACAGAGCAAACAGCATCATTATAACACCACTGACTTGAAAAGGAACTTAAGTCTTTCATCATCTTATAAAATTTAAAATCAACCCACACTCTTGCTTTTATTCAATTTTTTAAAATAGATATAACTTCACATCCTTCTACTCCTTCAATTTTATTTCTTCTGCTTATATATGTGTTACCCCCCCCCCCCCCCCAGCAGGAGGCGTAGAAGCCCTCCAGGGCAGAGCTGGATGCGGAGCAAGAGGCTTAGGAACCCCCCAGGGCGGAGCAGGAGGCTTAGGAACCCCCCAGGGCGGAGCAGGAGGCTTAGGAACCCTCCAGGGCGGAGCAGGAGGCGCAGGAACCCTCCGGGATGGAGCAGGAGGCGGAGCGGCCCTCCAGGGCGGAGCAGGAGGCGCAGGAACCCTCCAGGGCGGAGCAGGAGGTGGAGTGGCCCTCCAGGGCGGAGCAGGAGGCGCAGGAACCCTCCAGGGCGGAGCAGGAGGTGGAGTGGCCCTCCAGGGCGGAGCAGGAGGCGCAGGAACCCTCCAGGGCGGAACAGGAGGCGCAAAAGCCCTCCAGGGTGGAACAGGAGGCGCAGGAGCCCTCCAGGGCGGAGCAGGAGGTGCAGAAGCCCTCCAGGGTGGAGCAGGAGGCGCAGGAGCCCTCCAGGGCGGAAGGGGAGGCACAGAAGCCCTCCAGGGCGGAACAGGAGGTGCAGGAGCCCTCCAGGGTGGAACAGGAGGCCGCATCATGGACTGGGACCTGGGGAGAGTAGAGACAGAGGAGGCAGACAGAGCAAGGAGAGAAGTAGATAATTCGTAGGAGCACGCTGACTCCATAGCCGTGACAAGGCAGACAGAGTCTTCTAAGACAGCCTCCATAGCCGTAACAGGGACGACCGGAAGTCTAAGCGGTGCAGGCAGAGCGTGAAGCCTTGGCGGAACGGGCAGAGCGTGACGCCTTGGCGGAGCGGGCAGAGCGTGACGCCTTGGCGGAGCGGGCAGAGCGTGACGCCTTGGCGGAGCGGGCAGAGCGTGAAGCCTTGGCGGAGCGGGCAGAGCGTGAAGCCTTGGCGGCGCGGGCAGAGCGTGAAGCCTTGGCGGCGCTGGCAGAGCAAGAAGCCTTGGCGGCGCTGGCAGAGCAAGGAGTTCCGCTATGCACGCCACCTCCGAAAGAGGTATAGGCGCAGCGGACATGTGGGCAGATGAGGCCTCCAGAGCAAACTTGTGGACAGACTCATGGGCAGAAGAGGCCACTGGGGCGCAGTGTGCAGCCCACAAACTCAAAATGGCGATTGCCATAACAGGTAACGCAGTTGGCAGTGGAATTCCCACCGGGTTAGTGGGCGTGAGGCTTGGGAGCGTTGGCTCTGCGTGGGACCGAGGGCTTGGGTGAGACATGACTCGGCTCTGGATGCTCGGGTGAGTCCTTGCTTGTCATTGAAGGATCAGCTGGACTTGGCTCTAGTGGAACAGCTGTGATTGGGCCTGGCTTTAATGGAACAGCTGTGACTGGACTTGGCCTGGCTGGAGCGGCTGTGACTGGACATGGCTTGGCTGTGACTGGACATGGCTTGGCTGGAGCGGCTGTGACTGGACATGGCTTGGCTGGATGTGCTGACCGCAGTGGTGGGTCCTCCAAGTTTGATATTAGCCTCTGATAGGCCCTGGAAGGGTGAGGGTCTGATGCTGTAGCCACCATGTTGACGACAGACTCAGGTATGGCGACCATCTTGCGTGCAAGCTTGGGCGTGGCGGCCATCTTGGGTGCAGGCTCTGGCGTGGCGGCCATCTTTGCAGCAGACTCTGGCGTGGCGGCCATTTTGGCAGCAGGCTCTGGCGTGGCGACCATCTTTGCAGCAGGCTCTGGCGTGGCGGCCATCTTTGCAGTAGGCTCTGGCGTGGCGGCCATCTTTGCAGCAGGCTCTGGCGTGGCGGCCATCTTGCGAGAGGACTTGGGCGTGGCAGCCATCTTGGGCAGTGGTTCTGGAGAGACAGCCATCTTGTGAGAAGACTTGGGCGTGGCGGTAGCCATCTTGAGTGCAGATTCTGGAGTGGCGGCAGCCATCTTGTGAGCAGGCTCAGGAAAGGCGGCCATATTGTGAGCAGGGTCTGGAAGAGCGGCCATCTTGCGAACAGGATCTGGAAGGGCGGCCATTTTGGGTGCAGACTCAGGAAGGGCGGCCATCTTATGAACGGACTCAAGAGGGACAGCCTGGGATGGTAGACATCTTGTGCTGTGGCTCTGGGCTAGCAGACATCTTGTGCTGTGGCTCCTCTAAAACACCCATAGTAGACGGAGAGCCAAACAACTGCAGTGCTAAACAAATGTATTGCTGGAGGGTCCAGTCAGGCTGGTGTAGTGGCATCAGAGAACCGAATGGCTCGGAAAGTCCACCACGAAAAAATATTATTAAACAGGCCTCATCCATTGAAGTAGCATTAGCCAGTGTAATAAAATCAAAAATATACTCCTCAATGGGACGCTCACCTTGACGGAGACGAATAATCTGAGTGGCTGGGTTCATAGTGAACTGCTGGTGTATAAAGCCGCTGGATCCGGGTGTGGCGAAGTATTCTGTTACAAACGGGACGACTGAGAGTGGGGATCCAAACGCAAGGCTTTATTATGAAGATCGTGGTCGAACAGACAGGGTCGAAATCACCAGCAAACAGCAATAACAAAGATAATCCAAGAGAGTAGTCCAATAAAACAGGCGTGGGTCAAAATCCAAGTGGGCAGTCCAAAGTGACAACAGAAAACAAAAGATGAAAACAAAACAAGGAACAAGGCTAAACTATGACTAAGACTGAAACTAGAAAAACAAGACAGGAATAAACTAGGAACTAGGAAACCGGGAACAAGGAAAAACCTGGGAGCAAGGAAAACGCTTGGTAAAGTTCACAACAGCAAATCAATACTTCGCGGTGAGTGTGTCTGCTGAGCTGGCTTTTATGGCTGACAAACAGGAAGCTACCATAGAGGCAGCAGAGGGAGCAGCAACAGTCAGTGTGGGTAAGAGCTCCCTCTGCTGGCCTGGTGTAACAATATGCTGCCATTTTTGCTTCACCTACAATGAAATTTAAAAGTTGACATTTTATTCTGTTTTTGGCTTGATATTGATACTCAAAAATAAAGCTCTGAACTGTAAAAACTTCCTTTAACTTTCCAAACAACAATGTAAGAAAATCAAATAAAAAACACAGTCTTGTACACTCCATAAAACAATGAAAAATTGTTTCTTTCTTTTCACAAAAAGGACATAGGTTGCAAACAATTGGATTAATAATATGCACAAAAGAATTAACAGCAACTGCACCGTGTAAAATTCTCCATTGGAGATCCCCCACCTTTTTTTCCAGAGGAGGTTTATAAAAAACTCTCCAGACCGGTTTTATACTCTGAATCAGCCCTAATGTGTCTCTCCAAACTGTGTCGACTCTTCCATTTAAACCTTTCAAATTTAACATTTTAACACAGCTTCTATACATTTTTTTGCTGTTAGCCTAATTAATTGTTAGATCATCTATGTTCTTCAACAATTCCCCATCTGCACCTTTAAAATCAGGAGTAATATAGACTTCTGGAAAGGGGTCCTTGTTGTTAGGAACCACCTTCCCTTCACCATATCTTATAAGGAGAAACTTTTCTTCTACTGTAAGCTTCTGTTTTAAAAGATCCAGTAATTTCCCTGCTAATCGTGTTGATCTTACTCCAATACAAGTAGCAACCCTTTGTGAGTCATTTAACTCAGGACCCCCAGCAGCTATCATATGACACAGTTTAGCTTTTCTTGCTGTACACACAGCGTTTTCAAACCCCCATGCAGTTTTACTTGACACATCAAATCTAGCTCCAAAAACAATCGGTTCTTCTAATAACCAATTCAAGGACAAGTCAGAAGTCCCCCTCCTTTTCTTGAATAAGTTCCATATTTTGAAGACCCCTTTATAGAAAGGAGTCAGTCCATTCAGCTGGATTTTGCTAAAAACAAGGCAGAGTCTAATCCCAGGCCTCCAGCTTGACTCAATATGAAGTTCGCAACATTTCTCCAGACAAGATCTTCCGGTCCGGTTAAAAGTCTTTGAACAAATTGTAGACGAAATGTTGCTCCTCTACTGACCAGATGTACTAGTCCGTGTCCCCCTTCCTCCTTGGGGAAAAAAAGTACACTCTGTGGCACCCAGTGAAATTTAGTCCAAAAAAAATCCACAATGAGAGCTTGTAATTTTGCAAGAAGTCCACTTGGTGGATCAATACATGCCAAACGATGCCAGAATGTTGAAGCCACCAGATTATTGATGACAATAACACGTCCTCTATATGACATTCTGGGCCACAACCATTTCCATTTTTCTAGTCGTCCTTTAGTTTTTTTCTAAAACACCTTCCCAGTTTTTTTAGTCATCTCCAATGTATACACCTAAATATTTAAAACCATTTTTCTTCCATTCAAGTCCAGCAGGTAAAATTGGAAGGGATTTACCTTCCCACTTTCCACATACAATAGCTTCACTCTTAATCCAATTTACCTTAGCTGACGACAGCCTTCCAAAATCATCAATTAATACCCTTAGATTATCTACTTCTTCTTTATTATTAACAAAAACAACAACATCATCAGCATAAGCCGATAATTTAACTTTAAAATCGCATTGTGGTATACTCCAGCCATCAATTTTTGCCCTTATTTTTTACTAACAATGGTTCAATTGCCAAAGCATACAACATGCCTGACAAAGCACACCCTTGCCGAATGCCCCTTGTGATTTTAAAAGGAGCACTAAGGCCACCATTAATTTTAAGTACACTCTCAATGTTACTATACAACACCCCAATCACTTTAGTAAAACTCGGACTGAAACCAAAACCTCTAAGCGTCTGCCAGAGGTAATTATGATCAACCCGGTCAAAAGCTTTTTCTTGGTCCAAGGAAATAAGACCACAGTTTAACCCCAATGATCTAGAGATATCCAAAATGTCTCTAATTAGATAAATATTATCAAAGATTGATCTATTAGGCATACAGTACGTCTGGTCCACATGGATGACCCAACCAATCACCTCTTTTAATCTAATTGCTAAAGCTTTGGACAAAATCTTAAAATCAGAGCATAGGAGTGACACAGGTCGCCAGTTCTTAATATCTCTGAGGTCACCTTTCTTCGGTAAAAGGGTGATTACTACTCTTCTGCAGCTCATGGGCAGCAACCCTCTGGTCAAGCTGTCGTTGAGCATTTCTAGCAGATCATCCCCTAATACGGCCCAGAGTGACTTATAAAACTCAACAGGGATACCATCAATCCCCGGAGCCTTCCCACACTCCATACTCTTTAGGGCTTCATACAATTCACCTTTCGTGAAAGGTTTTTCCAGTTCCACATTTGCTTCTTCTGGAACCTTAGGTGGACTCTCATAAAAGCACCTGGCTATCTCTTCCTCTTCCACATGTTCACTCCTGTACAGCTCTGAATAGAACGCCACTGCTGTTTTCCTAATTTCCTTAGGCTCTGTAATTTCTGTGCCAGATTCTGATAACAGAGAATGCATAATTCTATTTAGACCATTCTTTTTTGGTTGGACCATCCATTTGTGCTGCACTTTGAAACCTTGATCGTACCAAAGCACCCTGTGCCTTAATACCCAACAGATCATCTAATACTTTCTTTTTTTCTCTAAGAACCTTAATATGTTCTTGATTTATTACTGATTCCAAGGAATTTTGTATTTCCAATATTTCTCTCTCTAGATCTTCCAAAGATCAGGAAATTTTTCTAGAAACATTGAGATACATACGGCACAGTTGCTGTATCTGTATTTTTCCATTATCCCACCATTGCTGCAGAGAATCAAATGATGACTTACTATTCTTAAACTTTTTCCAAAAAAATGTAAACACCTCACAAAAATAATTATCTTGCAAAAGACCAGTGTTAAAGTGCCAATAAGGACTTCTTGGCTTTACATCATTAATAAAAATATTACAGCTGACCAAACAATTATCCGAAAAGCTTATAGGTGAAATTACACAACACTTAATAGTATTAAAATGATGTTTAAAGCAGTACCATCTGTCTAATCTAGCCATTGTTACATGGTATTCTCTCACTTGTGTCCATGTATACTGCCTCTGTGTTTTATTCAACACTCTCCAAATATCATACAAATCATATTCTTTTGTGATTTGCCGCAATACATGTTGTGATTCTTTATGAGGTTCTTTATGATTTCTATCAACACTATCATTTTCTGTGCAGTTAAAATCACCCCCGATAAATACAGTAGATACTCTTCAGGTTTGCAATTCTCTACTACATCTTTAACTTTATTTAGAAACACTACTCTTTCACCTCCTAAAACTGGTGCATACACATTTATAAATACAACAATAAAATTTTCAAACTTTGCTCGAATTTTCAACAACTGTCCCTCAACTACATTTTCCACTTCAAAGGAAACTGGAGTTATATTTTTCCTTAGCAGAATGGCTACACCTCCACTAATATTAGTCTTATGACTCATAATCACCTCTCCTTCCCATTCCATCTTCCATGCACTTTCATTTTGTACATCAGTATGAGTCTCTTGAACAAACATGACATCAATATTCTTTTGCCTTATCAATTCAAACAGCATTGCTCTTTTTCTGCAATCCCTTGCACCATTTATGTTTAAACTGCCCAGCCTTAAATCATTCATAGATGAGTGGAAAAAAATGAGGCTGAGCATGACAAAAACAAAAAATTTACAAGAAAAAATTAAAAATTAAAATATTGCTTTCTCATCATTTAACATGTTTGATCTCAACTTTTGAACCATTTTCTTCAGCCTGTATATTTCTTGTTCTGTGAGACCCCCCCCCCCCCATCCCTTTTTCTTTCATTGACACTCTTGCTGACTCTATAAACAATTCCCGATCAGGAAAGAAATCCTCCACTTGAACTCCCTTCATTCCTTTTGTACTTTGCAGAAAAGCTTTAATCTTTTATAAGCATTCCTTCCAGATCTCCTAAGAGAACCCGAATCAACTGAGCTCACCGATTCACTCTCGCTCTCTGCTAATGAATCATCAGAAATACTATGATCAGATGTAATTCTCTGATCCATCTCTTTCATCAGTTTTTCCTGGACCTGTTCTTTCCTTGCTTTTTTTCCCTTTCTCTTTCCAATAGTTTTTCTTTTCAGTGTGGGTGTTTTAAAAAGACTGTCATCATCTGTCATATCAATATCTCTGGATGTTTCTAGTTCCACCACATTACCAGCAACACCACTTTCTATCACATTTTTCTCCTGTCCTAGTTTTTGCTCATCATCCTTACTCACAATTTCTTCATGATTAGCTTTTTTTTTACTGTCCTCCCATCCTTTATTCTCATTTAAACCACTATCTCTCTCCTGTTGGTTTTCACTCACATTTTCTTTGTGTCCCTCTCCATCAGAATTATTAATAGTTTCATGCTCTTTATTCTCTGGACAAGCACGGACAAGATGCCCTTCACGGTTACATTTAAAACATTTCATTGTTTCTGATGTTACATAGATAACATAGTCAAAGTCGTCAATCCTAAACTTCAGTGCAAGATTCAACTCCTGCCCATTATTTAGAATCATATACACTTGTCTTCTAAAAGTAACAACGTGTTTAAGTTGCGCCGATTTACAGTTTAGGGCAATCTTTTTAATCTGCGATACAACCTTCCCGTACCTTGCCAGCTCTTTTTCAATCAATTCATCTTTAATGAATGGTGGAATATTTGACAATATGATTTTTTTTGCGGGCTGTATCAAGGGCATTACCGCTGTATAAGCATTATTTATGACAATTCCACTCGTAACGATCTCATTAACTTTATTTACGTCATCTAATAATAATAATAATAATAATATGTTTAATTTTTATAGCGCCTTTCAAGAACCCAAGGTCACTTTTAAAAAATAATACAAGCAAAAAACAACAACCAAAAACAGACAAATAAAACAAGCAATTGGCAAACATGATACATCAGAAAAGCAGAAGAGACATTCAGACAAGCAAGAGTTGACAACAAGGAACCATAGATAATAAACAACAGAAGGTCTAGCAACTGTATGATGAACTTCAATTATGTCAAGAAAATAGTCCTGTGACAGACAGACAGAAAAAAGGGAAAAGAGAGAAGCAGAGGGAAGAAAGAGTTATTTAGATGTAGTGAATAGATGAGTTTTAAGTTGAGATTTAAAGATCTGGAAAGAGGAGGCAGCCCGAATATTATGGGGCAGCTTATTCCACAGCTTAGGGCCTATAATACAAAAGGCCCTACCACCCACTGTAGAGAGTTTATGCTTGGGCACAACAAGCAAGTTGTCACTGCTAGATCTAAGAGTCCATGCCGGAATGTATGGTTGCACTAAATCTGCAAGATATTGAGGTGCAAGTCTATGACAGGCCTTATAAACTAAGATTAAGAGTTTGAACTGAATACGTTTGGATACAGGAAGCCAGTGAAGTTGGTGGAGGATGGGAGTGATATGTGCAGATTGTTTGTTAAATGTAAGAACACGAGCTGACGCGTTTTGTACCATTTGGAGACGATTGATAGCTTTGGCAGGTAAGCCACCATATAAGGAGTTACAATAGTCAAGTCTAGAGGTTAAACAAGCATGGATAATTGTTTCAGCATCTCCAAAATTAAGTGAGGGACATATACGAGCAATATTGCGTAACTGATAAAAGCATGATTTAACAGTCTGACCAATATGTGAATCAAACCATAACGCAGAGTCAAACAATACTCCCAAATTTCGCACAGTTGTTGACGGCCTAATCTGGACTCCATTGACATCTATGATCAAAGGAGGGGATGACCCATGCTGGGAGGAATGCTGTGATTTATGGCCAATGAGTAGGATTTCCATTTTATCTGTATTTAGTTGTAAGGAGTTATCAGACATCCAGGTTTTAAGTTCTTGAAGACAGGACACAATAGAAAGGGGTGGACAAAGTGAGTCGGGTTTAACTGTAAAATATATTTTAATATCATCAGCATAACTATGAAATCTGAGACCATGATGTCTGATGATTTGACCTAATGGCAGTACGTAAATGAGAAATAAAAGTGGACCAAGTACAGATCCTTGGGGGACACCATGGGAAATAGTGACAGTGCGAGATCTATTCTTACCTATACTAACAAATTGCTGTCTATCCGACAGATATGAAGTCAGCCACTGAAGAGCAGCACCAGTGATACCTATAGCAGATAGTCGAGCAAGAAGTACAGAGTGGCAAACAGTATCAAAGGCTGCACTTAGGTCAAGAAGAACAGGATACTGTGGGCACCTGAGTCAGAAACCAGAAGGAGATCATTAACCACTTTTAAAAGTGCTGTTTCTGTGCTGTGAGAAGGACGGAAACCCGATTGAAACTGCTCATAAAGATCATGTTTCTCTAAATGAGACTGCAATTGTGCAGCAATTACCTTCTCAAGTATTTTAGCAACAAAGGGAAGGTTTGATATTGGCCTAAAATTGTTCAGAACTGTGTTATCAAGACCAGGTTTTTTAAGGATTGGGGTGATGGCAGCTACTTTTAGGTCTTGTGGAACATAACCAGTGGCAAGAGATCTGTTTATAATATGAGTAATAGGTTGGATGAGTGAAGGCAAAAGATTTTTGAGTAAGTATGTTGGAATAGGATCAAGTGTGCAAGAGGAGAGTTCGATTTGATAATCAGTTGTTCAACTGCAGATATATTTGTGGGTAAGAAGGTGTTGAGTGGGTGACTTATCAAACTTGAAGAAAGGTGGGGAGAGACAGATGATGAAAAGGTTTGGTAAATGTTATCAATTTTATGTAGAAAAAAAGACTGAAAGCTTTCACAAGATCAACAGAGCCACTAATACCTGTGGACGATGGTTTAACAAGTTTGTTGATTTCAGAGAAGAGAGCTTTAGGCTTACACTTGGATTTATTAATGACAGTAGATAGATAGGTAGAGCGAGCAGTGTTAAGTGCCTCTTTATATTCTACTACTGAGTCTGAAAAAGCAATAGCATGCACTACAAGGGATGATTTTTTATAAAGTCGTTCTAGACACCTACATTCAGCTTTCTTTACTCTAAGTTCAGGGGTGAACCAAGGGGAGGAGTGAGCTGAAGGGACAGTCCTAGTTTTTAGTGGAGCAAGGTCATCCAAAACATCACAAAGAGTTTCGTTATAGGTTCAGAGTATCTCATCAGGGCTCGAAAGGTTAAGAGCAGATAAGAGAGGGGAGGCAGCAATGGCAGCAGAGAAATTGTCAGTGGTTACAGACTTCAGGTTACGGTAAGATATAGTAGATTTAGTTTTTGGTTTGAAAAGAGGTAGAGAAAAACCAAAAACAATAAGTTTATGATCAGAGATGCCCAATTAATGACCCTGAGCAACAACATTGTCAATACCAACAGTGCAAAGCAAATCAAGGGTATGAGAGTGTGAATGCGTGGGAAAATCAATATGCTGAGATACATCAAAGTTATCCAAAACAGACAAACAGTCTTTTGCAGTATTACAATTAGAATCAACATGTATGTTAAAGTCACCTAGCATTATGATTCTGTCATGCTGGACACAGGCGAGAGTGAGAAGTAAAGGTCAACTCAGAAAGGAAACATGCGATATATTTAGGGGGTCTGTAAATCAACAGAAACAAAAGTGGAGCAGGATCAGCAAGTTTAAATGACAGACATTCAAAACTTAAAACATCAAGAATATCATTTTTGATCATTTTATTTTTTTTCCTTGAAAACAACAGCCAGACCACCACCTCTGCCAGTGAGACGAGGTTTTGTCAGATAGCTATATCCAGGAGGAGTTAATAGATTAAGTTCAATGAAGTCATCAGACATTTGCCAAGTTTCAGTTAGAAACAGTAAATACAGGTTTCCCTTCCGGAGGGAGCTCTACGCTGCGTCCTGGTGGACACTATGGGAACTGCCTTCAGCATGACCGGTTCTGAAACAAGCTATAGAACAATGACAGTGAACTTGACACTGGCCGGCGCCAGCCTATGACATCATCAACAGGCGCCTGCTAGTATAAAAGCAGGTGCCTGAGAGCACATTACCATCTTTTTGTCTTCAGAGTCCTCTGTTCTAAACGAGTGAGTACAGCGATGCCTAGAGAGAAACTGTTTAGGAAGTGTGCGGATCCGTGTCAGAGAAATCTGACACCTGATGATGCACACGACCTCTGTTTGGTGTGTTTAGGTGTAGAGCACGCGCGCTCTGCTCTAGAAGGAGCGGAGCGCGTTCATTGTGAGAGTTTCACTTTGAAGAAACTCCGTTCTCGTTTGTCTCTTTTCTCGAGGGAATTGGGACATCCATCCGCCCCACGCGGCTCAGGTCCCGCGGCGGCTGAGGCTGCCCGGCGGCTGAGATTGCGGGGATCACAGGTGGAGCTGGCTGACGAGTTTGAGAGAGGGTTTAATCTCTCGCGCACGTCAGCCGGAGACGAGAACGCGCTGCTAGCGGAAGATGTGCTGTCTCTCACATCTTCCGATCCTGCAGCGAGTGCTCTTTTGGCTTCAAGCAAGGGCGAGCAGGAGGCTGAAATGGAACAAGATGAGCTCTCTGAGCCCATGCAGCCTGCCTGCCCCGCATATGAAGAGTTGATGTCTGTTATGGACCGCGCGGCTACCCCTTCAGTGGAAGCCCGCCGGGGAAGAGGCCGCCCTAGGTAGACTAGACGAGCGGCTTCTTCCCGGCCATAACAAGCCAACTCCCGTGAGCCTCCCATTCCTTCCTGATCTGCATAAGAGATCGAGAGGGAATGGGACAGGCCATATTCAGCCCGCATTCACAGGCATCAGCATGTGAATTATGCTGATGTCGAGGGAATGCATGGGCGCGGATATGTGTCGATGCCTCTCATTGAGCAGACGTTTGCGAACGATCTCTCAGCGGGAGGGACATCAACCCTGAAGGCTCCGACCCTGCCATCCAAGCCTTTGAGAGAAACATCTCGGTTGAAAGGCAGAGCATATGCAGCAGTGGGTCAGGCTGGTGCTCCTCTGCACACGGTGGCAGTGTTGCAGGCGTACCAGGCTGATCTACTGAAAGATCTGGACCGAGGTCTGGGGCTTTCCCTGGAGGAGGTGGCTGGGCTGCGCCACACCACGGAGAGACATCTGTGGGTGAACCTGGCGGACATCGGGGAGAAAGAGAAACGCTTTCTCCTCGATGCGCCGGTTTCGCCATCTGAATTGTTCGGCACATCCGTCGAGGCGGTGGTCGAGAAGTTCAGAGAGGCGAAGGCGCGCTCTGCGGCTTTTAAATCATGCATCCCTCGCCGGTCCACGCCCCCACCTGAACACCGGGGAAAACCAGGCCCGTCCTGGTCCAAGGGCCAGAGACGAGGCCAGGTCGCCAGTGTGGCCACTCGGGGCCCTCCCCCCGGGAGGAGTCGGTCCCAGAGGAGGCGTGATGCGTGGCATAGGAGAGGGGATCTAAGGGAGACGATCCAGCGCCGGCGTGGCGGCAGGCCTGGATCGGGCACCTAGAGTCTCCTCTCCGGTTCCCCTCACGTCCGTTCGGCTACCTGCCCCTTCTTTTTCCCCCTCACAAAGACTCTGGGGCTGGGCCGATGATGAGATTGATACTCAATCTGATGGCCCGGTATGTGAACAGTAAAGACACTTTAATAAAAATATTCAAATATGTATGTGTATGTTTTCATGTCTACCAGCTCCGCTTGGGTGATTGCTATTGCAGTTTTCGAGCTCCTCTTGAGTTCTACTGCCACCAAGTGCCGAGTGTAGCCAGGTCTCCCCTCGTTTTATAAAAGAAAACAGTGTGTAGAGACCTCCACTCGTAGAAATCCCCTCTTGGGTTAAGCGTTGCCAGGTTTGAAACCTCCGCTAGAGTAAGCTTGGTATAGACATGATCCAACATACATATACATACGAGAATATGTAATAAAAAACCCTCTTGAGCGTTGTCAAGCTGCTTCAAGCGAAAAAAAAAAATCGCTCTGCTGAAGCCTCAGCTCACTCAAACCCTGCTAAGAGTAATACTCTTTTTGCATGAGTGTAGTCAGGTACCTTCCCTGTGTATTTTCATATACACATATGTGAGACCTCCACTCCTAGGAGTTTGTGTGTTAGGGTGAATAGAGCGTCGTCAAGGCTCCCTCTCTGAGAGAGAGATGTTTTACTGAAGCCTCCGCTCTCTTTAAAAAGCCCCGCTTTTAAGTAGAAATCTTATATATTTGGCTGTTAGGCCCCATTCTGGGCCTCGCTAAATTATTTTCTGGTATTGTGACTAAAACCCAATCCGCCAGAATTGAGTGTAGCAGGCCTAGAAAGCCTCCTCTCTGTGAAGTCCTCTGTAAAGAGAGACATATAAAGATAATACTTCTTAGCGTTGAATGTAGCCAGGTCATTCTTAGACCTCCATTCATGAGAGCTTTTTACTGGGTTGAGTGTCGCCAGGCTCCCTCCGTGTGAGGTATTTCTGTTAAGCCTCCACTCTCCAGAAATGCAGGCCGAAAACACAATATTGCAGCTCTACTTTCTGTATATGAGCCCTTTTCGTGGACCTGTCACTACAAGCGTTGAGTGTAGTTAGGCCTCCCTTCCTCGAGAGGGTGTGTATACCAAGGCCTCCACTCGATAGAGCTTCCTCAGCTGAGCGTCGTCAGGCTTGTTACGCTCGAGAGAGCTTGTAACTATTAAAGCCTCCCTCACTGAAAGCTCCGCTTCCGGGTTCTGCTATCGCCCGGGATTGATACAGGTGTCTTCCTCGCGAAATGTTTAGAGCACCTCCTCAAAACCACGTTAGTGGTGTCTACTCACGCAAGTTGTTTTGAGCATTCCCTAAAATCCACATGAGTGGTAAGTGCACTACTAGGCACTTCATTAAAATCCATACTTATGGTAAGGATCCCTCCCGTAAAGGCAGGGTCCTTCTTTAAATCCTTCACGGGTTGGACCACGCAGGGTAATCCTCCGTGCCCAATTTCGAGTTGGTTCCAAAACCCTTAAGTTTTTTCAACTCCTTTGATAAGCACAGTGTAATAGGTCTCCCCTCTGTCACAGCCAGCAGTACTGAGACCTTCACTCTCACAGTTATAGCAGCTAGCAGGCCCATGGGTGCCTCGCTGACTATTTTTGGGGGGAGTGCAGTCTTTCACTCACCGAAAACTAGTGTTGTAGGCTTCTCTCCTTAGAGATGCAGTCTCGGAGCCTCCACTACACAGGGCTAGGTGATAAATGCAAATTTTTCATTATTTGTTCTACTGTGAGTATCTGCCATTTTCTTGAGCGTCGAGTGTAGTCAGGCCTCCCCTCGCCTAGAGCGTTTCACTTGAGGCCTCCACTCTGAAGAGTTTCCCTAGGGAGAGCGTCGTAGGCCTCCTCTCGCTTTAGAGAGTCTTTCTGCTGAAGCCTCCCCTCTCCAGAAGCTCCGCTTTCAGGCTCTGCTATCGCCTAGAGACAGCAGTCTGGTGATCCTCTCGCTATGCTTTGGGCACCTACTTAAAACCACATTGGTGGTGTTTACTCACGCAAGTCCTTGAGCACTCCTTAAAATCCACATGTGTGGTAAATGCGCTCACGCATTTTCCTCAAATCCACATTGGTGGTAAAGGTCTTCCCCCACTGGCGGGTCCTTTTCTAAATCCTTCACGGTGTGGGTCACGCAGGTAAAACCTCCGTCCCATTGTTTGAGTTGGTTTTGTACAAAACCTTTTTAGTTGTTTCAACTCCAATCCAGATAGCACTGCTAGCAGGATTGAGTGTCGACGCCTCTTCAGGCCTCCACTCTCCAGAAGAGCTCCAAAAACGAAGGTAATTCTGTCGCACAGGCTATTCAGCCTCGCGGATTACCTTCAGGGTTAGAGTGTAGATAGGTCATGAGACCTCCACTCTCAGAGTTCTTCTTTGCTAAGCACGGAGGTGTGTCAGGCTCCCTCTCTTGAAAGCCTCCACTCTCCAGACTCCACTCAGGTAGTACTGTTGCATAGGCTATTCAGCCTCGATGAACACCTGCAGTGTTGAAGTGTAGTAGGTCATGGGACCTCCACTCTTAGAGTCCTTCTGCTGCTCGCAGAACACTGCCACCAGACTCCACTAGGTACTGTCGCATAGGCTACTCAGCCTCGCTGATTACCATCAGTGTTGAAGTGTAGTTAGGTCATCAGACCTCCACTATTAGAGTCTCCCTTCTATGAGGTGTTGTTAGGCTTCTTCTCAGAAGCCTCCACTCTCCAGACTCACTCAGAGTCCTTTGTTGCCTCCAGAGATTCACTAGAAATAGACAGTCCGACTGCACAGGCTTATCAGCCTCGCGGACTACCTCTAGTATTGGGTGTAGATAGGTCACAGACCTCCATCCTCAGAGTTGTCCTCTGCTGGGTGCAGAGTGGTACGAGGCTTCTTCTTTCCAAGCCGCCGCTTTGCAGAAACTCCACTCAGGTAGTTATGCTGTACAGGCTATTCAGCCTCACTGACTACCCACAGTGTTGAAGTGTAGATGGGTCACGAGACCCCCACTCTTAGAGTTTTTCCTTTGCAAGACACAGAGTGCTTTTCTGGCTTCCTTTGAAGCAGTCACTCCTCTGAACTCCCTGTAGGTAGTTCTGCTGCACAGGCTACTCAGCCTCACTGACTACCTCCAGGTTTTGAGTGTAGAGGTGCCACGGCACCTCCATTCTTAGAGTTGCTCTCTGGAAGGCGCAGAGTGTTGCCAGGCTTCCTTTTGTCGAAGCCTCCACTCCTCAGAAAATCTCCACTTAGACGGGCCTGCTGCACAGGCTATTCAGCCTCACAGACCATTGTCAGTGTCAAGTGTAGTTAGGTCATGAGACCTCCACTCTGTAGATTCCCTCTGAGCAGAAGCTCCACTCGGGTAGTTCTTGTTGCACAGGCTATTCAGCCTCACTGAATACCCCCAGTGTCGAGTATAGATAGGTAGCCGAGCTAGCCGTGGCAGGTCACTGGGCCCCAGCGACTCTCGCTGAAGCAGGGGTGATTTTCCTTCTTGACTCCTCACTCAGTCAGTTTGATCACTTATCCCTCGGCATGGCAGCGTGGGTATAAACGTTCCCATAGTGTCCACCAGGACGCAGCGTAGAGTTCCCTCCGGAAGGGAACGTCTAGGTTACGTATGTAACCCCTGTTCCCTGAGGACAGGGAACGAGACGCTGCGTCTAGGGGCCATGCCTCGGGCCCTGCACATACCTCCGTCCGACAAAAAGATGGTAATGTGCTCTCAGGCACCTGCTTTTATACAAAAGGCAGGCGCCTGTTGATGATGTCATAGGCTGGCGCCGGCCAGTGTCAAGTTCACTGTCATTGTTCTATAGCTTGTTTCAGAACCGGTCATGCTGAAGGCAGTTCCCATAGTGTCCACCAGGACGCAGCGTCTCGTTCCCTGTCCTCAGGGAACAGGGGTTACATACGTAACCTAGACGTTTTCCCAGTTATAATGTCACTCAGCAGTGTACCCTTACCAGTCAAAGAACGAGTGTTCAAAAGGGCACAGTTGTGTCTGTGGGGCACATGCGTTGCATACCATGACGAATAAGAAATATCTCTGGTTAAGGGTGTGAGAGTACGGACGCGGTGGAAAGTCACATTGTTACTATGGTAACGCTTAGATCTGTGCGACCCAACCACAGGTATTGACGAGTGAGTGTTGTAGTCATAAATCCACCGATGCTTTGCAGACCGATGGACATACCGTGGACGACGAGCAATTCCGAGAGTTTTACACCATTTATATGTAGATATATCCAGACGGGAGGAACAGTTAAGGTTATGCAGTTGCGATGAGGTATAACAAAGATCCATGGTATTAATGAGAACCAAAACAAGCCCAGATACAACTAGAGCCAAGAATTTATTAATAGCGAAATACATCTCCTTGCACAGTTTAAGACAGCATTTACAGAAAAAACAGTGAACAGGACAACTGCGCTATTCATTCTTGAGAGAGAGAGAGAGAGAGAAAGAGAGATTAAGGGTGGGATCAGAAAAGGCCCTCAAGCTCGGATTCAAACTCAGCAATGATGATATATCTCGTATTGGCTATCAGCACCTACTGTAGTTTTTTCATGACTTTTATTAAATGTATATATTTGCATTTATGTCAGACTGTTTAGTCACTATTGCTACTGACAGCTTTGTCCAGCCAGTCACTATTGAGCTGTGAGTTTAGGTCTATAATGTATTCCCTACTACTCTCACTGCAAGCATAAAGTAAAGATCTGGAGGAGTGTTGTGAAAAAGCTTTATTACAACAGAACTGGGACACAATGTGGAAACTATACTGAACATCTTCTGAACTCTTCTCTTCATAAGCAGCTCTACACAACAATCTGCTCTCATTTACAGACTTTTATAATGTACAATTCAAGCATAATACAGTGGTCTTGGTTAAAAACAATAAATAATATCATTATACCCTACTGAGGGTGAACGTGTGGCCAAACTGATTAATGCAAAATACACAGTTTGTGTAAACGTCCTTATTTCATATTAATATCAAAGCTGTAATTGTTAGATTTCCAGGACTCTTCTGATCTCATGTTCTCACTACGCAAACTGTGACTGATGTAATGAATTTAAAGGGGTCCTATTATGCTCTTTTACAAAGTCTTTATTTACAAAATAAAGACTTTGTAAAAGAGCATAATATACATAAATCGTTTTTTGAACCACCAAACATGAGAACATGCTCTCATGTTTGGTGGTTCGAAAAACGCTTTATTTTTCACATAATTTAAATTATTACAATAGCTTTCTCCCCAGGCTGACACAAATGGCTCGATTAGTTCCAGAATATTTGTCATTGTCTGTCAAGCGCTACTGCACACAGTTAACACACTGAATGTCAGATTGCTGCTGCTCTTCAGCATGTAGATGTTCTAGTAAATGATTTTACAAGATGAGGTTTGAGTTAATCTCCTGACTCCTGCTCACTATGATATCTTCTGGCCACATTTTCTCGTGTGCGACCGCAGAGCGCTGGATGTGATGAAGCTCCTTCCACACGGCGGGCAGCGGTACGGCTTCTCTCCGGTGTGAACTCTCTGGTGTATTTTCAGGTTCCCCGACTGACTGAAACTCTTGTGGCAGTGCGAGCACTCGTAGGGTTTCTCTCCCGTGTGGACTTTCCCATGTTCTTTCAGATATTTGGCTCTGGAGAAGCCGTTCCCGCACACCGAGCACACGTGAGCTTTCTCCCCGCCGTGGATCTTCTGGTGCTCCTTCAGATAACCCAGCTGTGAAAACATCTTTCCGCAGAAGGAGCACAGGAACAGCTTCCGGTGGATCTTCTGGTGTATCTTCAGGTGCTTTGCCGAGACGAAGCTCTTTCCGCAGCGATCGCAGCCGAAGGGTCGTTCTCCGGAGTGCGAGTGCCGGTGGTTTCTGAGGATCGTAGCCTGCGTGAAGCTCTTCCCGCACTCGTGACACGTGAAAGGTCTCTCTCCGGAGTGAATCCTCATGTGATTCTTGAAGTGTCCCTTGCGGATGAAGCTCTTGTGGCACAGGAGGCAGGTGAAGGGCTTCTCTCCCGTGTGGATCCTGATGTGGTTCTCCAGGCTCTCCTTACGCGTGAAGCTCTTGGCGCAGTGCGGGCAGCTGAAGGGCTTCTCTCCGCTGTGAGTCTGCGAGTGTCTCTTCAGGTCCGCGTTCTTGAAGAAACTGCTGCCGCACTGCAGACAGATGAAGTTTCGCTCTCCGCTGTGGATTCTGATGTGGCTGTTAAGGTTGACTTTGAGCGTGAAGCGCTTGCCGCACTGATCGCAGCTGAACGGAGATTTCTTGGCTGCGGTTCTCTTCTGGGACAAATCATCTTCAGTCTGTGATTGTTCTCCTGTTATGATCTTCTGATGATCCTCCTCCACTGCATTCACTTCTTCACTTTCCACCTTCACTTCCAGCACATCTAAACAGGTCCAGATGAACACATGAACACAATCCAATGGCAACAATCATATTATTATTAATTATTATTAATACTTAAATATTATGAAGTAGAATCACTAATGATATTTAGAGGTGTACAGTATATTGTCAGTAGGGCTGTAATGATTCATGTATTCATTCGTATTATTTTGAATCAGATTTTATCCATCTATTTTCTATTTACACATTAATTTTTAATACCTTAATGATTTTGTTGCATGTTTTTTGTCATTTTTTGTTTTTTTATTTCATTTTTATTTATTATTTTGAGTTTATTTTGGAAATGTCGTGAAATCATTAATGAAGAATCAAGAATGGTCACTAACCTCTCTGTTCATCAGTATCTTCATCTTTCATTCTGTGTGTTTCTGCATCACTCACATCTTCACTCTCCTCTTTAACAAACTCCATCTTCACAGAAGCAGAACTCAGATTGGTCATTTTTTTACAGCTGGAAACTGTTGGAGCAGATACAGAGCAGAAAGTCATTAGTATTTAATGAATGCTGAATTCATATCATCACTCATGAATATTAAATATGTGTGTGATGTAAGAGGATTTCCAGTGAAGCACAGACTCACACCTGAAAATAAAACAGCAGCTATGAAACACTCACACACCAAGCTGAAAACTTACTGATATCGACAACAGAGACGACTGAAGCTGTTCTCTGACTGTGGGTCTGTTACAGCGCTCTCAGAATAAAACACTGTTGCATTGTATTAAGACATTCTGTAATATCTCACACTATTATGATGAGAACTTACATTTTCAATGTATTACAAAAAAAATACATTTTAATCTTGTCAAGTTTTCAGTCATAAAATCATTAATACGTAAACTCTCAATCATTTTTAAGTTACCTCTATTTTCTAAAAATCCAAAACATGTTACTGTATAGCCTAATACAATGTTCCTCTATTGTTTTTTTATTACTATCACTGCTACACTTATTTCTGTGGAATTAATAAAACATATGAGGTTAAGGGATCAGAAACGAAATATCTGTGAGGAATTTTATTAGAGAACTTAAGTGTTGTTTGTACATTGTTTGTTTGTTAAGGACTTTTTATGATGAAATTAACCATATGCATGATATTTCTCAGCTTCTATCTATTCATTCATTCTATTCGCAGCACATTCACTGGTGACATAAACAGATATTTATTGGAGAAAACACGAGAATCATTTTAGTGCTCACTGGTGTTACTGCCCTTTATATCAGCTGCTTTCGAATCATTACAGACTGTGTAAACTACAGGAAAACAGTAATTCGGTTACCGTTCTTCCTCCGCTCCTCTCAGCAGAGCAGTATCCGCTAATGCGCGCTCCTTCAGTTCAATGGCCGCTGCTCCGCTGGCGCGACACCCGGAAGTGCACGAGAACAGCCGCGAGCACGCGCTGCTTTCAGCCAATCAGCGAAAAGGTGCAGAAATATATATATATATATATATATATATATATATATATATATATATATATATATATATATGCTAATTTAAAAAAGCTTAGGTTTTCACATGAGAGTTTGAACACATATTGCTCACAGCTATACTGTTACAGAAGAACAATCAGCCTCATAACAACAGAAACATAAACCTGTTAAGACAGACTGGTTGGGAGTTCTAAGGTTGTTAATTGATGTTATATCATCAGTTAACATTTTAACATTTATTTTAATTTGTATTTTTTTGTTATTGTTAAAATGTGTAGTATTTCTCAAACAGGATGCTGAGGGCAGTAAGTGATATCCTGCAGCCCTCTTCTGTTTAGTTCAGACATTCCACTTGATTATCTTGAAAATGAATAAACTGACGTGAAAAATTACACAAATCCATAAATGCATTAAACCTGGAGTGATGCAAAAAAGGGTAAGAAAACATTTGTTTTTTTCTGCATTTTCTCTGTTTAACTAGTGTTAAAGACACACGTTTATTATCAAAACACTCTGGATTTGTATTTAAGATGTTTTATTATAATTGGAGGATTAAATTTAGCTGCTGTTTATTTGAACTCAATAAAGCATTTAAATGAAGATTTAAGGGAAGCACGACTCTTCGTATGTATTTGTTGGTGTATTTTTCCATACTGAATATTGCATCCACACTCTGCAGGTAAATGAAGGACACTTGTTCTGATTATCTTGTCAATTTCATCTAACAGTACCATCAGCTAATTTCCTTTGGCCCAGAACTGGTCCACATCTGTCACACCCCCGGACTGTTTGTGTTGGTTTCTCCCTCATGTGCCCATATATGGTTGTTCCTGTTTCCTGTCCTAGTCATTATTAGTTAATCACCATCACCTGTCCGTCTCATTATCAACTCTTTATAAGTTGCATTCAGTTCTGTGTTTTATTGTCAGGTCTTAAGGTTATGTATGTGTGTCTACCCTCTCTGTGGCTTTAACTGTTGTATCACCTGTTTGGATTAAAGTAAAGACTTTATCATGATCTTTTATCCTTATATGCCTTCCTTGCTCAAATGGACAATGACAGAATCTTTTTAGTCAGAACTGAACCAAAACAGTGCTATAACCCAACCCAAACTGAGCCAAATCATGAAAACAGATGAGGCCGATATATGAACCTTATATGGAGTTCTTGTATGACTGAGTTCTGTAAAGGGCAAAAAAAAAAACATTATGCAGTAAATCTTAAACATCCTAAACAAAAAAAAAATATATATTCACAGTACTTATTCTTCATTTTTATAGAATTACAATAACAGATACAGAAAACAGAAGTGTAGTAAATGTCAAATGAGTGAATAAATGTACAATAATTGACATATAGGTCAAATATTTAGTGAAATGCTCTTCTAGCAAAGTAGAAATATAAATTTTTATTTTAAACGTTTTAAATCCTTTACTGACTGATGTTTCAGTGCACTTCCTGCATATATGGAAAAAATAAACCGTCTCAATGAAATATGTGCAGTTTGACATGGTTAGTGCAAGTTGTCACATGACCAGAGCAGTTTATTTCCTGTTAGCACTATGAGACGATAATGGTTGCATCAAAGGCTAGTAAAGTATGTTAACATAAAGATATGGCAAAGAATTTTTAGTACACATCATTACTAAGGTGTCTAGTATTAATATATAAATTCACACATATTCAGTTTTGTTGAGTGTGGTCATAGGATGAGTAAACATATTTGTGAGCGGTGGGATTACAGTGAAGTTAGGTTTACAATATAAATCCAATGCAGTTGTTAGTGAAGATTGCAATAAAATGTTGCAATGACAAAATATTGCACTGAATCAAAAGTTCAATGTTACAAATAAGTTACAATATTGATGTTGCAATACTGTCAACACTAATGTAACAATTTAATGTAACAATTTTGAAATATGTTGATTATATATTTTTGACTTTTATGTCAGTGTTCCTGTTAATGTTTTTTTTTTTTTGGGGGGGGGGTTTCCCCAAAAATATCAGGGTTTTTCATGCATAATAGTAACCCTAATTATTTCAAAGGGTTACCAATGACACATGATTGGGATATTTTCATGTCTGGGAAACATTTGGGATTAAACGGGTAAAATATGAGGTTCATAGATCTACCATCTACATGCTTGTGTTTGTACATGAAGGCCAATCTCTTTGGAAATAAAGAAAATGATTTATTATTACAACAAATCATATTTCTAAAGCATTGATCTTCTCTGTTGTGCATGAACTCTTTCCAACCTTTGCTGCTTTTTGAGTCACTGCAGTGGCAAAAAGATGACTGAACACTAATAAATGAGCAACATTCTTAATGCATTTCTTTTGAATACATCAGAAAATGTTGGAGCATGATTATCTAATATTAGTAGGCCTATGCTGTGTTTATTTCTGTGCATGACTCTCTCCATACATAATGCTGTCTGATTTGCAAAAGCGATACTCTGCTGCCCTCCTGTGTTTGGATCAAAACTTTCTGCTTGATTAGCTTAACCAAGACCAGCAGTTTGCCTTCTCATTACAGTAAATCTCTATAGAAATTAATAAAATAATCATTAACTCGTTAACTAAAATAATCACCATACAAATATTTGTTATATGCAATTTCATTTGATATTTGTTATATGCAAATTTTTCTACTTTCTTTTGACAGACTGCTTTTAATACTTATACAAGAATGTCAATTTTGTCTTTGTATCACACTGAGCATTTTAGATACAGCTACAGGTAAAATGTATTGGAAAAAGTCAATACTGTAGCACACAAAATTATATATATTTTTATTTTATTTATACAGTACATTTATTTTTGTACAACTCTACAGATAAATGTACTGTACAAATATAAATGTATGCAAACAGTACTACTCCATATATAAGCTTCCAAACTATTGATTGGCAAAGTTGTGATTCCTATTTAATTAGAATATTTTTTATGTGCCAGGTGTGCACTTATACAATAGACAGTATATTGTATTGATCATAGATATTGTCTTTTACACTGCATCTCTACATTTTTTAACATTTTGAATTTATTTCGGGGGGAAATGCGTGGGTTAGTGAATGAATTAATTTTGTTTGCTGCAGAAATGTACAGTTATTCTCAGTGGATTTGAAACATTTCTCCAAACTCAGGCCGCTGTTCTCAAACCAGTTAACACAGTGATCTGAACACTTTGTAATGGTCCTAAACAGATTGTATGTTTTCATTTATTTCATACAAATTACAAATCATGCAAATAATTTTCTCAAAACAATGTGCACACAACTCTCAAATGTTTTTACAATAGTTAACAACCAACCAATACTTTGAAATATCTTACACAAATCACAAAAATGTACCATTTGTCCAAACACAACAACAACAAAAAAACAAATGAGCATGGGCTATTTTCGATTGTCCCTAAACTTATATCTATTCAGTAAATCTCAACACAGCCATTGCAGTTTTCCAAATCGTTTACACATTTATCACAGTTGTTTTTTTATATCTGCATAACTTCAATCTGCTGTTTCCCATTAGCAATGGAATAAAATACAGGGGACATATTTGTGTTTCCATTCACAATATGAACAGCTGTTCACTTTGACTTTAGCCTGTAAGTTAGTTTTAGAACATGATGTTCTGACATACAGTGTGAAAGCATTTTTGACAGTAAAAATCCATTGTTTTGGTCTATTTGAGCTTGTGTGTAAGAGAAGGTCAAGCATTTAAAATGTGTGTTAACTGTATGCTTTTGGGGTCAAAGCAACAAGAAATGTGTTGATTGTATAGCCCACACAGGTGTATGTTATGCAATCTGTGTTAAGAGTTTAGGAAAATTGTTAAAAGTATTGAAAAAACTGTCACATCAGTCGTAAAAAAACCTGTAATAGTGTGTTTGCTGTGATTACGAGCGGTCATGAGTCACGTCTGTTTCTCCATCAGCTCAGAGTCTTTATTCTGGAGTTATGAGCACATCCATAAAGAGATGCTGGAGAATATTTCCATCATATCTCTGTTCTTCAGTTCTGATGGAAAATGTGTGAGGAATGTGGTGCAGGTCTGCACAGGCTCAACCCAGAACATGTCCAAACAAACGACACACGAAAGAGAACAAACACCTCAGAGTCAAACACACACTACTGTAACCAGTCTTTATCAACCAAACCTTCCACCTCTAGGATCATCATGTTTATGGAGTATCTATTGATAACAAGCGAACAACAATCAGCCCAACACTGTCACACTAGCTGCCCTCATGAAAAAGACCTTTATTCAGTTAGTATACTTCTTTTAAACTAAAATAGGAAAGTATACTTTTAATGCCCATAGAAATGTGCTTTAAATACTTCTCAGAAATGACATTTAAGTATACTTGATTTAGACTTTTAAAAAAGTATATTTGAGCTCTACTTGTGCTCTGAGAATCTGTGTTTTCATTGTTATACGCTAGGGGCGCTATTACACATCTTCTCCACAGAATTTCCAAAACACAAGTGAAGAAGAAACTGAAACAACAGATGCTTCCACATGTAATCTAACACAATCATCAGACATAAAACAGCATCAAAACCATAGATATGGAAAACTGTGGAACATTATGGAATAAAATGGCCACCCATGAAGAGGAAATAATGACGGTCAAGCTTTGGGTGTTGATCAACTCCATCTACTTTTGATTATCATCAATAGTCTTTTTTTAGCTTTTTGTTCAAAATGTTTATTTATTTATCATTTATAAAACTTACCCAAATTCAAGTGTTTATAAAAAAAGTGCATGAATCTAGAATAAAATGTTTTTGTTTACAAGCAGATGCTCTGTTCTTTCTTTTGATGTTTTGTATGTTCAGATAATGAATACCTAAATAGGGACATAGTAGTATACTTAAAGTATGATGTAAAGTTCACTTAAAGAAAACCTATGAGTATATTTGCAGTTTAAAACTACTTAACTAGTAGTTTACCGAGACTATACATTTTAAAGTGTACTAAAAATGCATAAAAAAGTATTTAATTAGTAAACTATTAATACACCTATAAGTTCACTCTTAGTATTCTGCCCTCCAAAGGCAAAGTGCAGTAACTACGTCAACACTGAAACTGTTTTTACGCCAGCTAGTCAAACATGTTATATGCTTAAAGTATGTATGTATGCTTAAAGTATGCGTAAAAGTATACTTTTATATAATAGATAGTGGGCCAATTTAGTCCCAAGGAGTTTTGAAATAGTACACTTACTAGTACACTGATATTTGTATGCTTACTACATTAAGTATACTCAAAAATATACTTGAACTTTTCTTAAGTATACTTAATAAAACAAACTTGAAGTTTACTTCTCTTTGGTAAGGGTGTGTTTCCATCCACATTTATTTATATTTTTGGGATATGCTTAAAAGACAGATGTAAACACCTAGATTTACATTTTTAAATGAGCATAAAAAAACTCATGCACTCAGCTGGGGCATATCATTTTTATTCAGTAAGAACACAGGCACAAACTACAATGGAAATATGGATACGCAACAAAAAAAAATCAATGTGCAATGTAATTTTGCCTCAATAAATGATTGGAAAACTCGACTAACCAGCAAATAATGAATTAATGAATGATTTTTACATGCCTGAGCAAAAGTCTGTCTTTAAAATGATTGTGTTCAAACATCACGCATCCAAGCACAAGAAAACACAACAGCTTTTCTTCATTTATTATTAGTTGGTTTTCATTGGTGTCACACCCCTGGACTAATTAGTTTGGTTTCTCCCATCTTCCCCGCTGCTCTGTGTGTTTTGGTTCCTGCTTAATTTCCCACACCTGTGTATCCCAATCATGGTGTCTTTACAAGTTTGTGTCTTTGCTTTGTTGCTTGTCGGTCTTTAATGTTACTTCCCCGTGCTCCTGTGTTTCACGTTGTTCTCCTGGATTTTTATTAAACTGTTCGTTATTCTACGTCGTTGTTCGTCTGTTCCTGTCTTGATTCGTGACAGAAAGACCGACCGATAGTTTTTTTTTTGTTCTTTTTTTTTTTTTAGTTATACCCAGTTTTTATTACTCGTTTTGCTTTCTCCTGTCTTTTTGTTTCAGTTGTGTTTTTCCCCATGGATCACCTACTCCGTCCGGAATTTATCCTTCTTCGGCTGAAGCAGGGGGAATTACCGCTCGAGGTCTACACGTTGATGTTCCAGCTCGTAGCTCATACCACCAGCTATCCGGACGGCCCTCGAGCGGATTTCGCCGCGTTTGTGGAGTGGACACTGGCAGGAAACAGACCCTCGTACCCTATTCCATGGAGAATCTCGCCAGTACCACTCCAGACACAGAACCCAGCCAACCACGCCGACTTGCGGATTACGAGCCTGAGCCCACCGTAGATGGGAAGCCCGAGCCAGGAGCGACAGCAGTGTGGTGCGCCGATGGGCTCATAACTTCCGACCAGGTGCGAGAGCCGGCCATTACTTCTGCAATGGTGGAGTGCTGTGTGGAGAAAGAAGGGGAGGAAGAGAGCCCTGCCCACTGCACCACCACTGGGGGTGAGCTTGAGCAAGACTTTGGGGAATTAATAGACTGCTTCACGGAAATACCTGTCTGCCTGGATTTCCCACCCACCCTCCCTCTTCTGTCAATGCCTGAATCTCCATTGGTTCCGTCAAGCCTTCCTGAATCCGCGCTGTCTTCTGTCTGTCCCCTTGCTCACCATCAGCCCACCAGCTGTGCAGTGGGCTCGCCACAGGTCATCCAGCTTCCATCTGCGTCCCGGGCTGGAGGATCTCTCATTTCCACCTCCAGCCTCAGAGTCCTGGACTCCGCCTCAGCCCTCCGACCCTGCGGCTCCATCCCGTCTCTCAGCTCCCTTGTCTCCACCGTCGCCTGTCGGTCCACCAGCTCCACCTGGCTCCATCGTCCCTCCGGCTCTGCCCTGGTCAGTCGTCGCCCCACCTTCGCCTATGGACTCTACTCCTCCGGCTGCGCCTCGTCGCTCCGTCCTTCCGGCTCTGTGGACCTCCTCCCTCCCGCGGGCACAGTCTCGGCCCTCTGTCGCTCCGTCTCCGCTGTGGGCCTCCGGATCTCTGTCTTCACCTTGGTCACCAGAGCCTTGGGTTCCACCTTGGCCCTCCAGATCCTCGGTGTCGCCCATGACCATCGGCTTTCCGTCTCCGCCTCGGGCTCTACCACAACCTCCTTGGCTCTTCCGTCCGTCATCACCTCCATGGACTGTTCTGTCACACCCCTGGACTCTGTATTTTTCCCTCCTCCCGGGAGTCTGTCCTCCACCAAAACCCCCTCCAAGAACTTTGGACAGTTTTTTCTGTGTGTCGGTGCGAGGACGCGCCTTCCAGGAGGAGGATGTAATGTCACACCCCTGGACTAATTAGTTTGGTTTCTCCCATCTTCCCCGCTGCTCTGTGTTTTGGTTCCTGCTTAATTTCCCACACCTGTGTATCCCAATCATGGTGTCTTTACAAGTTTGTGTCTTGTCGGTCTTTAATGTTACTTCCCCGTGCTCCTGTGTTTCCCGTTGTTGTTCTGGATTTTTATTAAACTGTTCGTTATTCTACGTCGTTGTTCGTCTGTTCCTGTCTGATTCGTGACAATTGGATGCAGCAGTTTTTATTATTTTATCACTAATACATTGCATCATTTACCAGTAAGTTATGATTTTGTTCTCTTGAACACAAAGAATGGAGTTATTACTGATTAATTAATTTTTCAATAACATCAGTGCAAAAAAACTATTTATCAAAACATTTTTTATTGAATATTGACAAAGAAACATTGACATTGATGAAGCTGATCAGAAGTTTTGTTAATAAAACAATCTATAAGTCAAGGAAGCCAAAGCTGCTTGGCTCATCACTGGCAGACTGAGATGCTGCATGTGTTGTTGTGTTCGTGTGTTTCTGACTGGATTCACACGCGGTCGGTTCCCGGTCGTCCTGCGGTGCGAGGAGGAGGGTAGGATTTCCCAGCGGGTTTACTCCCACAGTTACAGCAGAGCATGCTCCCGCCGATGATGGTCAGAGCCGACGCTCCCCAGCCCACGTACAGAGCCTTCCCGAACTCATATCTGAGTGCACACAGTCAACATTACACCACAGCTCAGCCTTTTTGGATGGGTTCACATTTACTGATGTATTACTATGCAATTGAGAATGAAGATTTAGATGTATATATTGATAAAGCCTCACAGGTTACAGTGCACAACTGAATATTACATCACTACTGTCAGTGTTTTCAGTAGTAGTAAACTCCAGACGCTCACCTTGAATTTGTAGGAGTAAACGGATCGAAGAACTTCTTTCTTATGTTTTCTCCATACCAGCTGGTGGCAACCAGAGCACAAACCCTTGTAGAAATAAGAACAGATCTGACATTAACATGCTGCATGTGAACAGACCTAGATTATGGATCAGGGCTCATATTCACAAAACATCTTAAGGCTTAAAGTAGCTTGACTTAGCATAATCAAAGTGTGCATAGCATGCTGACATCATCCATATTAATGAGCTCAACCCCGCCCTTACTCTCAGTTTAAGACTCCTCTGAATTCCTTAGTAAAAGTTGGTATCAGCAGCTTTGTGAATAGGTTTTAAGAGAAAATAATTAGACAAGAAACTTTTACTGTTATTAAGGAGAACTCTTAGTGCTAAGATAAAATGTTTTGTGAATATGGGCTCAGGAGAGTAAAGAGTCATCTCATGTGTTTCTGAGTAAAAGACATATTAGTGTTTAACGTTTGGTTATGTCTGACATTTCAGTGCTTATTGCACTGAAGACTGGAGTTTTGTGGTTTGCGGATAAATGAGTTTGGGTTTTAATACAGCATTAGTTGTGCTGAAGTCAGTGCAGTGATAAGTAACTTCTTTCTTGTCCATTGCAAACATCTGCCACATAAGCTACAGGAGATATTTCAAACAAACAACTACATATTACCCACTTTTAATAAGTAATTTTAAATACAAAATGAGTTGTATAATGCATTGACAAATGTTAGGTAGACTTTCATCATTTCTTTTAGTGTGTCATTGTTGTTTTCTCTTTACTCAACACATGTGATGAAATCCACCCACATAAACTGAGTGCTATTGGTTGCTCAATTTTATTGAGTAGATTCTCTGGTTTGTTTCTACAGAGAGTGAGTAGCAACATATCTGCAATGATGAAGAGAGCGCCTCCAGCCACCGCCACTTTGTTCTTCTGTTCCTCTTCGTCAGACAGACAGGTTGTGCACTTCATGCCGACGGCAGCCACCAACAGACCCACACCACACAGAACGATGGAGGTGATCATGAAACCACGAGCTGCCTGAACTTCCCCTGAGAGACACATCACAACACATCACATTACAACAACACATCACAATGCATAACATAACACAACATAACAATGTAACAGCATCACACCAGCTAATTTATGAACACTCTGTGTTTGTTCATTTAAACCTGGCAAGAAACAAACAACTTTAGGGCTTCAAATGTAAATGCACTGCTGACAGTTTTTCTGAATTGCTAAAACACATTTTTGAAAACCATCACTCATTTTCTCAAAACCTGAAACACAAATACAAATGTTCAAACAAAATTCACAGAACCCCTGACTCTTCTGGCCGTTTCACCATTTCACCTGTACTCAAAATCAAACAAAGCTTTCAAATATACACACATTAGTCTACTATACACACAACAGATCATTCATTAGACACTACATCAATAAAATGGAGAACGCAGTATCTAGTGCATGTAGTTACAAAAAAAGAATGTTTACTGTATATAGTAATTATTTTGCAAGATGAAAAGATACATAAAGACACACTCAAAAAAACATACAAGACTTGAAAGAAATCACACACATTCTGGTGTGGTAATCTTGCAGTTCTACACATGAATATATTGAAATGACCGCAATACAGTGTATAAAAAATACAGTATATATATATCTTCCATTTTTCTTTTGATCTTTCCCGCTGTTTATGGTGGCCACAGAACCTGCTCAAATTTGTCTGAACTCTTTGTTCTGTCTCTGTCATTCCATGCACAAGAACATGCTCTATTACAGTAGCTCTAATTTCATCTGAAAAAACTGTTTTTGGTTTCTGTACCTCTCAGATTGACGCATGCACCCTTTGAGCTGGCTTGTATTTTGTGTATTTAAATATTTAGAAACAAGTGTGAAGAATGTTGAATGATTGTGTGTAAACGACGACAGCCGTGTTCCAGTTGTGCCTAACGTTTTCTTTCTTGTGTTCAGGGTTTTGCATCACAAGTTCAGCAGAGAGCAAACTGTGTCTTAGAGAGTGAGAATGTGTTTAGAGTTTTGCAAAAAAGACTGCGTCAGATCTGCAAACAGTGTCTAAACTGCCTGAACTGGTTTAAGGTTTTGCAGAAAGAGTAATTTATTTGACAATTTGTTTTAGGCTATTCAGAATTTGGCTCGGAAAATGGGGTTTGGTGTTTTAGCAAATGTGAAAAACTGTAAGCAAAAGTAAGCAAATGAGTGTCATTTAAATATACAAAATAGGATCAAAGTGCACAGATGGCACGGGTGCATCCGTCAATCTGAGACAGACAGAAAAGTGCGAATACGAGGCGGTGGATGAGGAGGATGAGGAAGAGCAAAACCAAAAACCTAGACCATGTTCTTGTGCATGCAATGAGAGAAACAGAACAAAGAGTTCATCCAAATTTGAGCAGATTCTGTGGCCACCATAATCAGCTGGAAAGATCGAAAGAAGATTGGAAGAGAACGTTTTTTTACACTGTATTTTAGTCATTTCAGTATATTCTTGTGTGAATCTGCAAGACCATGTTAGGTAACAGGCCTGCGGTGACATAGATGTTCTGTCTTGTCAAGGCTGGATCTGCCACACCAGGTTTTTTGCAGATGTAGATGAAGTTCTCCATTTATTGATGTAGTGTCTAATGAATGATCTGTAGTGCATATATTACTGACTAACGTGTGTCAGACTTTGTTTGATTGTTTGATTTTGCCAGAAGAGTCAGGGGTTCTGTGAGTTTACTTTAACATTTGGATTTGTGTTTAAGGTTTTGAGAAAATGAGTGATGGTTTAAAACGTAAACAAAAGAAATACAAAAGAGGCTTATTTTTGCTCTTTATACATGTTTGATGCATTCATGAAGAACACTGTTGCTCTAAAATAAAAATACCTGACAAATAATTCACTTTTTTTTTTAAACAATCTTTACTCGTGCCCCAAATGTGTTATTCTCATCAAAGTCATCTAATAAACATTATTGAAATCTGATACAGTATTTACATTATATTCTGTCATTCATTTTCTTTTTAAAATCTTTTTAAACTACTTTTACTTATCTTCTGTATATGTATCAGTGTTATATTAGTATTATTGAGATACTATTGTAGTTCTGAAGGTTTTCAGTAAGATGTTTTTATTTTTTTCATTTTTGTTAGTTTTATTAGTTTTGTGTGTTATTGTCATTTTTATTATTTTTTTATTGTTGGTAAATGTCTATATAGTTTTAATTTTCACTTTTCAGTTTTAGTAAATGTGTTATTCTCATCAAAATCATCTAATAAACATTACTGTAATCTGATACAGTATTTACGTTCTATTCTGTCATTCATTTTCTTTTTAAAATCTTCTGTATTGTCTATATGTATCAGTGTTATATTATTAGTATTATTGATTTTCTTTCTCTAATATTATTGCAGTTCTTACGTTTTTGAGATTTTTTTTTTTTCTTTTTCATTTTTGTTAGATTTAGTACTTTTGTTGTGTGTTACTGTGATTTTTATTCGTTTATATTGTTGGTAAATGTCTATACAGTTTTTATTGTCACTTTTCAGTTTTAGTAATTTTAGTACATCAAGATGAAACTGAAAAAAAAAGAAAAAAAAATGTTTTTAATGGCAATTAGCTAAAATAAAATAAGTTCAATTTATATATAACCTGATTTATATAGTTTAATATTTCAAGCGGTACTGTATATGTCAATGCCAGTATACATATTGTTTGACTCTGAGCAGTGCGTTTTTTTTTTTTTTTTTTTTTTTTTTACACAATTGTATTTGTAAAGTCTTAACTTTTAACTCATTCATCCTGAGGGTTTCCAGTAATCGAGCTACCCATCTGCTGAAGAATTCGCGCTATTTGACCAACTTGTCTGGACAAGAAGCGGGTCTCACACAAACATACACACACGCGCGCGCGCGCACACACACACACAGAGATCGCGCTCGTGCTCGTACCTGGTAGCTGCAGTAAGGAGTCGTAGACTTTACATTGCATCTGTCCGGTGCTCTGATACACACAGGAGCGCCAGAGCCCCTCATACATGGCCTGCGCGGTGATGATGTTGTCTCCGGCGTATGAGGACATCTTCCACTCGGCCATGGCTGTGGATGCGATGAGACCCAGGAGACCCAGAAAAGACAAAGTGTAGCCGAGGAGCTGGAGCCCTGAGTTGGCCATTGCTGGAGAGAAGAGTTGAGTTACAGCCGCTGGAGTGAGTGAGATACGCTCTGCTGCTCACACCTGAATGAAACTCCTCCAGCATCATCATCATCATCATCATCCTCACATCAAGCTCCACCTGAAGATCCTCATGCGCCTCCTACCGCCTCCGAACACTTTCTCACAACATATACTTTAGTTTGTAGCTTGTAGAAGCAATGCAACTTACTGTTCTTTAGACTGTGGAAATGACTAATGGTTAAAGATTATTTTGACATCTTCACGAGGAGAGATTAAAAAAATGAAGAGCTATGACAGCATCAAACAACTTGTGTATGAATGAAATATGAACCTTTCTGGCAAGGTTCCTTGACAAACGTTATTTCAATACCGTTAACCCCAGTAAAAAAGTAATGCATTTATTTTATACTAAGTATCGTTGAAGTCTATTAACATATTTTCTGACATATCGCTTTTGATTTAATGATGTGAAAAAATTAATTAAACTTTTTTTCGGAGTACACATAGCCTACATAAAACATGTTTTAATGTCACTATTGATGATGACTGTATATAATATCAGATATCAATAATATTCTTTAAATAAAAAATATTGAAAGTGTACCTAAAGTATACTTGCAATAGTTCCATTTTACCACATTTAAATATACTTAAGTACATATTCAAATGGAGTAGGGTAGAGTGGGGGAAAACGCCCCCCTTAAGGAAAATGTGACATTACAGTGAAACAAAACATAAATGTGACTAGAATTGCCATCCCGGTTTTGAGTGACTATGGCAGGAGTTATTCACCAAATATTAAAATTGCTCAGCCTTCATAATTAATTAATATTTTGACTGAACATATTTTTGTACAAAGGGGGCGTTTTGCCCCAGCAGTGGGGTAAAATGCCCCCTTTCTTACCAACCAGTTTTCTTCATAGATCAACAGCAAAATGAACAGACTATAGTTTTTAATCTCTAAAAGTAAAAGGCAAGTAATGTATCAACATGTATATATATTAATATTTATTTGAGGAATGTCCAAAATATCCAATTTTTTTAACATTTATATTTATACATATAATTAAGCCATGCAAACAAATATGTTGAGGCAATTTTTTTTATTGTGTTCAAATATTTTGATTTTACCACCTAGTTATACTGCATTAAGTGTAAAACAAAGGATTTGATAGACAGAAATGTGTTATTATAGTAATTATAATAGAGAGAAACTATGCTCTCTGGGGGGCGTTTTACCCCACAAGCTATGTCTTTTTTTTTTTTTTTCTTTTTTTTTTTTTTAAATACAATTATATTCCTTATAAATAACATATCCTCTCAAACTACAGACTTCACTATTCATCTATCATACATCACCATGGTATCCTACAGAACAATATTCTCTTAAACACTTGTTTACTAATATCTGAAAATTATAGCATTTTCCATGAAATCTTCTTCTCTTCAAACACGTCGCTGGTGTCAGCTTTTTCAAGGAGATTTGTTTATCCCCGTTGTCAACGTAGTGCATAGCAACAGTGAAAAGGTATCTTGATTTTCTCTAGTGGTTATTTTGGGAAAAACAGGTAGGGGGGCGTTTCCCCCCACTCTACCCTACATTAAGCACAATTAAAGTACATTAAGTACCAAATGAGTTTTTCCAATTTAGCATTTAGTATATTGAAAGTACAACTGAAGGGTATTTTATTAAGTACATAATATGTAAATATATGAATGAATGAATGAATGATGGATTTATATAGCGCTTTCATTGTGTACTGCCGTACACCCAAAGCGCTTTACAATCATATGGGGGAACTCTCCTCAACCACCACCAGTGTGCAGCATCCACTTGGATGATGCGTCGGCAGCCACAGTACAACGGCGCCGGTGCGCTCACCACACACCAGCTACAGGTGGAGTGGAGAGAGTGATGGAGCCAATTCAATGAATGGGGATTATTAGGAGGCCATGATTGACTAGGGCCAGTGGAGGGAATTTGGCCAGGACACCGGGGTTACACCCCTACTCTTTACGAGAAGTGCCATGGGATTTTTTGTGACCACAGAGAGTCAGGACCTCGGTTTAACGTCTATATAAATATATAAATAAATAAATATAAATATATTTGTAGTATACTTAGCATGAAATAAATATATTATATAGTTTATTTATTTTTCACTAGGAATAGAATGGTCCTTCAAAGTTATTTTGTGTTTAATAATGTTTATAAAAACATTATATAAAAAATAAAAAAACATTCAGAAGTAACGTTCCCATACCCATAATGTTTGCAAAACAAAGAAATGAAATGTTCCTTTAATGTTCATATGTGACCCTGGACCACAAAACCAGTCATAAGGTTAAATTTTACAAAACTGAGATATATACATCATATGAAAGCTTTCTATTGATGTATAGTTTGTTAGGATTGGACAATATTTGGCCGAGATACATCTATTTGAAAATCTGGAATCTAAGGGGGCAAAAAAATCTAAATACTGAGAAAATCACCTTTAAAGTTGTCCAAATTAAGTTCTTAGCAATGCATTTTACTAATCAAAAATTACATTTTGATAGGTTTACAGTAGGAATTTTACAAAAAAAAAAATCTTAATGTAACATGATCTTTACTTAATTTCCTAATGATTTTTGACATAAAAGAAAAATCAATAATTTTGACCCATACAATGTATTTTTGGCTATTGCTACAAATTTACCCCAGCGACTTAAGATTGGTTTTGTGGTCCAGGGTCACATATAAACTAGGGATTTTTTTTTTTAATTGGACATTTTGAACGTTTGAATGTTTTTGCTTAAAAACGTTGACAAAACATTTGTAGAACATATTGTGTTTGCTGTAGAGGTCTTATTACTAACATTAGTTAATGTATTAACATTTACAAACAATGCGAAATACAATGCACTGCAAAAATGATTTTTTTTTGTGTTTTTGTCTTGTTTTTAAAGTATAAATATCAAAACATTCTTGAATCATGATGTCACGTATCTGGTCTATCTCATCATGAACTCTTGCACACACATTCTGGACTGCAATCCCCATAAGCCACTGCACCAATCACTGCACACAGCTGCTCCTCGTTTCCCACTGAACTGATTGCTGCATACACCTGTTTATCATTTACCCACATGCATTTAAGCCACTCACACACACAGCCACCTTGCGAAGTCTTACCGTTCCCTATGGTCGTAATTCCGAGCGTTTTCCCTTGTGTTGGTTTCTCTGTGTATGACTCTGGACTGTGTACCCCGTTGACGATTCCTGCTACCTGCCATTGCGACCATTGCCTGTGTATCGAACTGTTTACTGGATTTCCTACGTTGTTCCTGTTTTCTGGTGATTATTCTGGCCTGTTGACACATCTCAATAAATGCTGCAAATGGATCCGCACGTCTCAGTCTGACTCTCCTTGTGACAGAGGACTTCGCCAATACAAGGATCCAGCAGCTTTATTCTCCAGCATCACAATATGGACCCGCATGAGTCTGTAAGCAAGATGGCCTCCCTTCTAGAGTCTCTTGACAAGATGACCTCCCTTCTAGACTCTGTTCGCAAAATGGCTGCCCTTCCAGAGTCTGCTCTCAAGATGGGCCCCCTTCCACAGCCATGGCACAAGATGGCTACCATCAAATCAGAGACCGCGCCGCCAGAGCGCCCTCCAGTGACCGCGCCGCCAGAGCGCCCTCCAGTGACCGCGCCGCCAGAGCGCCCTCCTGTGACCGCCCCTAGAGCGCCCTCCTGTGACCGCGCCGCCAGAGCGCCCTCCTGTGACCGCTCGCCCAGAGCCTGCTCTTCCAGAGTCTCCGCTGGAGACGCCCAGCCCTCCAGAGTTTCCGCTGGGGTCGTCCAGTTCTCCAGAGCCCGCTCCTCAAGAGCGTCGTCCAGAGCCCGCTCCTCAAGACAGCCTTCCAGAGACTCCGCTGGTTCAGCCCAGCCTTCCAGAGCCTCCGCTGGTTCCGCCCAGCCTTCCAGAGCCTCCGCTGGTTCCGCCCAGCCTTCCAGAGACTCCGCTGGTTCCGCCCAGCCCTCCAGAGACTCCGCTGGTTCCGCCCAGCCCTCCAGAGACTCCGCTGGTTCCGCCCAGCCCTCCAGAGACTCCGCTGGTTCCGCCCAGCCCTCCAGAGACTCCGCTGGTTCCGCCCAGTCTTCCAGAGCCTCCGCTGGTTCCGCCCTGCCTTCCAGAGCCTCCGCTGGTTCCGCCCAGCCTTCCAGAGCCTCCGCTGGTTCAGCCTTGCCTTCCAGAGCCTCCGCTGGTTCCGCCCAGCCTTCCAGAGACTCCGCTGGTTCCATCCAGTCGTCCTGAGATTCCTGTCTGCCCGGTTCTGGTCACGGAGCTCATGCATGGACTGTTCCCACCCACCCTCCCTGCTGCTCCAGTTCTGCCACCTCTGTCTCCTGACAGTCCCTCTGCTCACCCACATCCCACCTTCGGTGCAGAGGACTTGCCGTGGGACTGCCAGTCTCCATCGGTGTCCAGACTGAAGGACCCCTCACCATCACCTCCAGTCTCAGAGTCCTGGACTCCACCTCGGCCCTCCGACCCTGCGGCTCCACCCCGGCTCTGTGCTCCCTCGTCTCCGTTGTCGGCCCACCAGCTCCTCCGGGCTCCATCGTCTCTCCGGCTCCGCCCCAGTCAGTCGTCGCCCCACCTTCGCCTCTGGACTCTACTCCTCCGGCTGCGCCTCGTCACTCCGTCCTGCCGGCTCTGTGGACCTCCTCCCTCCCGTGGGCACAGCCTCGATCCTCTGTCACTCCGGCTCCGCTGCGTACCTCCGGACCTCCATCTCCGCCGGGGTCGCCAGAGCCTTGGGTTCCGCCTTGGCCCTCCGGATCCTCTGTGTCGCCCAGGACCATCGACTCTCCGGTTCCGCCTCGGGCTCCACCGGCTCCACCTCCGTCGGTCGGCCCCATGCAGGAGCCAACCCTTCCTCCATCATGGCTTCTCCCTCCGTCGGCTCCGCCTCAGTTCGTGGTTCCAGTACCCCTACATGGACCTGGCCCTCCATCCCTCCCCCTGTTCCGCCTCCGCTCCACCACCCTCCAGGTTGTATTAGGTGGTTAGAGCGTCTGGAAGCCGCTCCTTGGGGAGGGGCTCTGTCACGTATCTGGTCTATCTCGTCATGAACTCTTGCACACACATTCTGGACTGCAATCCCCATAAGCCACTGCACCAATCACTGCACACAGCTGCTCCTCGTTTCCCACTGAACTGATTGCTGCATACACCTGTTTATCATTTACCCACATGCATTTAAGCCACTCACACACACAGCCACCTTGCGAAGTCTTACCGTTCCCTATGGTCGTAATTCCGAGCGTTTTCCCTTGTGTTGGTTTCTCTGTGTATGACTCTGGACTGTGTACCCCGTTGACGATTCCTGCTACCTGCCATTGCGACCATTGCCTGTGTATCGAACTGTTTACTGGATTTCCTACGTTGTTCCTGTTTTCTGGTGATTATTCTGGCCTGTTGACACATCTCAATAAATGCTGCAAATGGATCCGCACGTCTCAGTCTGACTCTCCTTGTGACACATGATGCATTTACTTGAGTAAAATCATTTAAGATCAAAATTTGGTTAGTTTTTGCATAAAACTGGCAAAAATATCTGCCAGTGGGGTATGAAAAATAATCATAATTCAAAGGCTAAGCAAGATTTTGTTCTTCTTGCCACATTGGCAGATATTTTAGCTTGTTTTAAGCAAAAACGAACAATAGGACTTTTTTTTTTAAACAAAACAATATCTTAAGTCGTTTTATCCGTAAAGTAAATATTTAAGAATCTGTAGATGTTTATAATAGACAACAAGACAAAAAAGTAAGAAAATCATTTTTTATTTATTTTTTTGCAGTGTGGTTATTTATCCATCTTTGTTAATGTTCATGGTCCATGTCAGCTCACATTCATTAAATAAATCAAAATAACTTGATTTGAAATATGTATTAGTAAATGTTGAAATAAACGAACTGAGAGTAAAGATAAATATTTTAGAATTATTAGAAACTAACAGAAGGTGATATGGTTGTGTCAGTGCATTATATTTGATATCAGATGGATTTCAAAACTCTGAAGACTTTGCTCCACAGAAAAACACTCTTCTCCTGTTGCTCAGCTGTCTTTATGGGTCAATCTATACATTTTATGGATTAGGTCCAGTGAAACCTTGCTCTATCCTTTAGCTACAACTACATAATCATCACATTTGGGAGCATTATTTATTATTGTTAAACTAAATGGATAATGATTTGACCAGAATGAAGGTTTGCACTCATTGTTTTACAGCAGTTTGAGGCGGACAAACATCAAACCATGACTGATGTCACAGATAGACCCGACCAATGACCGTCAGTTTACTCAGAGTTTATCTGAAAGCCACCGATGTCTAAGTGGAATTTGCTTAATCGAGCTGCATGCGCACAACAGAGAGGTAGGTAATGCATGTTTTCAGATATAACATTGTATATTTCCAGAAAATAACCAAGAAAATAGGTTTGCTATGTGTTAAATAATTTTCATTTATATTTGTAATGTTAACAGGTTGAATTAGTTAAGTTTAGTTAAGGTTATTTTACAGCTTGTAGGTTTAAAGCTAATTCATACATATACTATTGTAAATTCATTTCATTTATACTTGAAAAGTTACAAATGTATTAGTATACTCTTTTAAAATAAAGGTGCTTCACGATACCATAGAAGAACCTTTTTGTCTAAATGGTTGCATAAAGAACTTTTAACATCTGAAGAACCGTTATGTTTCACAAAAGGTTCTTTGTGGTGAAAGAAGGTTCTTATGTTTATGTAGAAGTTGTAGCATATAAATATCGGTTCTAATAATGTCAACATCTCATGCTTGATGTCTGAGAGAACACAGATGCTGACAAAGCATTAGAGAAACCTTTAATTCACTTAGGTAATTTTTATTTATATTTTTAATGTTAACAGTTAGGTTGAAATGCTTGCCATGTATCTTAAATCTTTTAATATAGGTTTAAAGCCAGTTCATATACTATTGTTAATTCATTTCTTTTATACTGAAAATGTATTAGAAGTCCCATAAAGAACTTTTAACATCAGAGGAACCTTTCTGTTTCACAAAAGGTTCTTTGTGGCGAAAGAAGGTTCTTCAGATTATAAAAAGGTAAGAAAGAGGTTTTTTTAAAGAACCATTGACTGAATGTTTCTTTGTGGAACCAAAAATGGTTCTTCTGTGGCATCACTGTGAAGAACCTTTTAAAGCACCTTTATTTATTTAGTGTTTAAGTAGAAGTTGTATAATCATGTAATCATTTGTGCTAATAATGTCAAAATACTGGGTTTGATGTCTGAGGGAACGCATGCTTACAAAATATTAGAGAAACCTTTTGGTCATTTGGTCTTTGGTCATTAAAACCTAATGCACTATTAATGACGTCAGTGTATTGAACGTTATAATGTCCTCATGTAAATGCAGACAAGATCTGTTTTTAATGATTAAAATTGCATGCAAGAGAACAAAAAGTGGACACACTGTAAATGTACCCCAACTCAGCAAACACAAGGAGACGCAGTGACTAAAACTGAACTGTGGCTTTTCTTTTCCCAGAAGACATGAGCAAACACTGGGCAGCGGTTCTACTCGTCCTGATTCAGCTTCACCGCTGTGATTGCTGTCCTGAACTGTGCCAGTGCTTCTCAGCTGCAAAGGTCATCTGCTCAGATGAGTCCATGAAAGCTTTACCTGTCAACATCTCAGAGCAGGTGACAGAACTGATTGTAGTGTCGTCTGGCATCACACTTTTGAACAGCAGTTCCTTCAGAGAGAACCTCAGACTTACTAAACTGGTCGTTCTCAACAGCCTCGTGAAAAAGATCTCTCATGACGCCTTCGAACGCTTGCTTGAGCTGCAGGAGCTGGAAATCACTGGAAACTATCACTGGTTGTCTTTTGATGTGCGGACTTTCAGCTCGCTGGCCAATCTTACAAGACTGTTACTCAACAACAATAAGATCAGTTCTCTGGAGGCTGGTATTTTTGACTCTTTGCACAAATTGGAAACGTTGCAGTTAAGAGGGAACGGCTTGACGGCTTTGCCCGGTGTTCTCTTCCAGCATCTCCACAAACTCCAGGAACTCGATCTGTCCTTCAACCACATCAGCTCCGTCTCAGCAGATGTTTTCCAGAACAACTCTCTCCTCAGAACGCTTTCGCTGCAGGCCAACTCAATCTCACAGCTTCCGGCAGGGATCTTCAGCCACCTGGATCGCCTGGAGGAGCTGATTCTCCGAAGCAATCCCATAAGCAACCTAAGCGCTGAGACGTTCCCATCTGGTTTGCAGAAGCTGATTCTCAAGAAGAACGCGCTGACGCAGCTGCCCCCAACTATCTTTCATAAACTGCATCAAATTACATATCTGGACTTATCTCAGAATCAGCTCTCTGAAGTTCCTTCGGATCTCTTTCAGAACCTCATCTCGCTGAAAAAACTAGATCTGTCTGAGAATCGGATTACGGCGTTACCCGGCACTGTCTTCAATGGGCTGTTTAGTATAAAAGCCATCCATCTGCAGAAAAACAAACTGAGCTCACTGGAAGCAAACCTTCTGAAGGATCAGCACGACATGGAGCAGCTCTACTTGTCCACGAACAGCCTGCAGAGCATCCCGCACGGCTTCTTCGATAATCTGGACTTCCAGTGCGTCATCCAGCTTCACGGAAACCCCTGGCGCTGTGACTGCGGCTTACAGTACTTCATTGAGTGGCTGAGTTACAACGACAGGAACGTGGAGGATCTGACGAGGGTTTACTGTGAAGCTCCTGAGGTTATTCGAGGACACCGCCTGGTGTCAGTGGACAAAGAGCAGCTCGTCTGCATGAAAAACTCCAGCTCTGAGTTTCAAGGCTCCTCCGTGCAAAACGTTACTGAGATCCCGGTTGATGGTGAAGATGATGGTACGATTCGTTGCTCGCTCAGAGAAGTCAAAGGCACGGCATCCATTCAGTGCAAAGTGACTAAATGCACCAGCGTGAAGTTTCAGGCCCTTTTTGAACTTGCGGATGGAAATGAACAGGAGAGTTTCATTAGTGAGTGGCCAGCGCCTGCGGGATGCTCCAACGGGACTTTTATTTAACAGTACATAGTCTACAGAACCCTTTATAAGTTTCTACTTTAGTTGTAAAAATATCTCATGGACTTGTTCTTCAAAATGTGATCATTTCCTCTCAGAAAAAAATGTGTACCTTAAGGGCAGGGTTGTCCATTCCTCCTCCTGGAGGGCCAATGTCCTTCAGAGTTTAACTTCAGCCCCAACACACTTGTCCGGACATTTCTAGTAATCCAAAGGCCTTGATTAGCAGGTTCAGGTGTGTTTAAATTGTACTGGAGCTCAGCTCACTCCTGCTTTAAGGATATAACAGCTTTTCACTGGGGCATGATCTGCAAAGGGACAACTTACTTAACCCTAAAGGTGCATTTCCTAGAGCAGTGCTTCTCAGACCTGTTTTGACGACCCCTACTACTGAACATTTTGTAGGCCTCCCTCACTAGACACACCCAAATGAAGTCTTGCATTCTCTGCTAATGAGCTGGTGAGTTGAATAACGTGTGTTAGATGAGGGAGACATTCAAAATGTGCACTTCTTGGGGGTCACCAGGACAGGTTTGAGAAATTCTGCTCTAGAGTAGTAATATGTACCTCTAAGGTGCTACTGAAAACCTTTTAGGGGTAAATAAGGGACGAAGTCATTCTTATAAAGACCCCCTGTTGTACTCCTAATGTTAAAGAACTTCTGCTTTAGTTTGCTTGTGGTGTATTTTCTTCAAATCAGTTGATGATGCACTTTCAGAAAAAATAAATGCTAAAATTGTACCTTAAGGGGTATAAAACATCTTGTCCGTGGGGCAGAAACCTTGAAGGGACAACTATGCCAAAAGATGCATATCTTAGAGTAGAAATATAACTAAAACTTACAATTAGCTGAAAATGTATTTATCCTGAGGCCATGAGTTTAGTTCTTCATCAGATTTGTAGAAAAGTGTGATTCCATCACTGTCTCACTAGTGGATCCTCTGGAGTGAATGGGTGCCGTCAGAATGAGAATCCAAACAGCTGATAAAAGCATCACAATAATCCAGAAGTAATCCACACCACTCCAGTCCATCAGTTAACATCTTGAGAAGACAAAAGCTGAAACAAATCCATCACCAAGACGTTTGTAACTAAAATACAAGTCCATAATCAATAATAACGCTTCCTCCTCACATCAAAATCCAGCCACATATTTGTTTAGAGCTGTTTTGGCTTTTAAATAGTACTTTGTTCAGATGTCTCTACGGAATCAGACTAGACCACTTTTACACTGAAGGAGGCGTTATTATGGACTATGGACTATTTCTATCTAATTTAGATTAAAAAAATTTTTTTTAAATGTATTTGTTTCAGCTTTTGTCTTCTCAAGATGTTAACTGATGGACTGGAGTGGAAATTTACTTGTGGATTATTGTGATATTTTTATCAGCTGTTTGGACTTTCATTTTGACGGCACCCATTCACTCCAGAGGATCCATTAGTGAGAAAGTGACGAAATTATGCATGTCTCCACATTTGATGAAGAAACAAACTAATCCTAATTTCAGGTGGACTAAAGTTGTCCCTTTAGTAGTTCTGTCTCGACATACTCTCACAAAATGCTTTGATGTGGAGCTGATTGTGTTCAGATGCGTGTGTTAACAACTGAGCCATGCGTAGGCCAGACTCATCACAGCGGAGAAGTGTCCTGGATGAATCATGAGAGATAAGAGAGGTGGATGAACTTGTGTTGTGGTCAAAGTACAGTCATGAGACCAAACCACAACACAATGTTTTAACAAGCCGAACGATTCATCTGAAATATCCAGTAAATGTGCCAGTGTTCAGAGGATGTTGCTGCACATCCTTCTTGCAGTTGCATTCATAATACAGTTTCATAAAGCAATAAATAATCATGTGCCACTGGATATTCTTTTGTGCTGCCATTGTGAGTTTATATCTGGTCTCTGGAGCTATGAAGCGTGTTTTTTAATTTGTCTGGGCTTGCATTAATATCAGGGCAAGTACATCTGCTTGCGGCAGTACCGTCAGCTCACTCTAGGTGGCGTACCACACACAGAAGCTGGACAGGTCACTCCAAACCAGCCTTCATCAGAGTAATTACACATTTGACAGTGCAGGAACAGGACATTGGAGCAGTAGATGCACATGAAGCGTCGCAGCACAGCGGGTCACGATAGTCGCAGGACAGTGATGTTCTCCACTCGTGTGCTGCTCTCTCTCTGTCATCAGGAACCACAGTCAATCATTAACCGGCTATCAGACATCACCACACACAAAGACATGTTATGTAATGCAGCATTCCTGCACCCTCACAAGACCAATGAACGGCTCTCTTCAAGAGTCTGGCCAGAGGTCATGTGACTAACAGGGTTCGGTTACACATACGACAAAGAATAAAATGTGAACACTAGTTACAGTGAGCCGGAGAATGATTGTGATGCTGTTCTTTTTAAAACTCAGGGAGATTCAATGCTTGAAGAAATGACCACAGAGGCAAATGAGCCACTACTTGACATGGTTATAGAATGACAATATTGTCTTGTTTTTAAGTACAAATATCTAGTTC